>NW_018164549.1:4737665-4756317 GCF_001263595.1 Phalaenopsis equestris | reverse complement strand
AATGAGATCCATTTGGTCTCATTTTTCAAAAAAAAAAAAAAAATAAAACATACCACTTTTAAAACTCAAACTATATATTTATTATATTAAATTAAATTTCCAAAATTATTTTCAAATTCATATTTTTAAATGTATCAATCGAGAAAATTGACCGACAGAGCCGCCTGGGGAGAACATCAACCCCACACCCTCACCCACACCCAGGAACCAACAGGAGAGCTCACGACCAGGGGAAGCAACACAGGGCCTTAAAACAAGCTCCAAAAACTTCAAAAATCAAGTTTTCATTCAACATATATTTCGAATAGGGAGGCACCAACATGAAATAAAATCAAGCCCAAAAAACGACTGCTTAAGACACCAAACAAATTCCAACATATATTTGAACAGGGACAGCAAACTTAAGGAGCAAAACCGAACCACCAAACCAACTTCTTAAAGCATTAAAACGGGCTCCAACATATATTAGAATAGGGGAATAACAGGAAATAAAACCAAGCCTCAAAACCAAACCTCTAAAAGCCTCAAAATTGAATGACAGCTATTTGAATATGTTTCGAACAGGGGGGAGACCGAGGAACATAAAACAAAACCCCCAGAGCAAAATTTCCAAAAGCCTCAATGTTAAACCAACACAACAAAGAAAGCCGCAGCTCAGGAAACTAAAACAACTCTCAAGCCTCAACATCATACCAACACAACAAAGAAAACCGCAGCCCAGGAAGCTAAAACAACCCTCAAGCCTCAAAAACCAATATTTTGTTTAGCATGCGATTCGAACAGGGGGAGTAACAGGAAACAAAACTAAACCCCCAAATAAAATTTCCAAAGAAAACCTCAGCATTAAATCATTTCATCTAGGAGAACAGAGAAATCCGCAGCCTTGCAAGGCAAAAATGACCTTCAGCCTTCAATGTACAGGTACCAATATAACGAGAAATACGAAGAAAGAGCCTATACATGCATAAGAAGTAAGTCATGCTCTTTCCTAAAAATCTGCATTTCTTTAGCTGGATGTCATGGAACATTTAAAGCATACCCAACAAGCTCATTAACATGCTAATAACCAATAGTAAACCAAACATGAAATATCAATGAAGGTAAGCAACCCTTCTACTTCTTAACCCAACTGCATGAAGTATTTAAATTAGAGCCAATTGGGAATGCTAACGATTTCAGCCAACTAAAAGTCCAATAACCAACAATGATTCCAGCATGACATGCCGACCGAAACAAGTCACGCACAACCCCTGTCGAGCAGAGGAGGAAAAATAAAGCAGAGAGGGAGGGAGAGGATACCTCGCTGGAGCTTCTTTTAAACAACAAAAGAAAGCCAAAGAACCTCTCCACAAGCTCCTAATCGAGAAGAAGTTTTGGCAGAGTCTCCCCCCAGGCTCCCAAAATTTGTAACCCTTAGAAACTCTCCCCCATAGACTTTTTACAGGCACAAAAGAGAGGCAGGAGACCAAGCAACGAAGCAAAATATCAAGGAACCAAGCAGAAAATTGGTGATCCAGCCAAAATGCTGAGAAAACAAGCCAATGCTGAGGGCTCTCGAGAGGGGAAGGGGAGCAAGGGATTCGTCTGCGAGAGGAGGGAGCGGCTTCAAGTGTGGAAGCTTTTGGGTAGGGAGCTTGCGGGGAATGAGGAAGAATGGGGAGTCTCGCGAAGGAGGATGGAGCGGAGCATCCGAGGATCTCGGGAAGGAGATTCTCGGGCAGAGGGTGTCGGGCAAGGATGAACGAGAGGTCAACGAGGGAGAAGAAGCGGGAAAGGGAGTGAGGAGCGATTAGGGCTCGGTGGACGGGCTCCTCTTAAGCCGAATGGAGATGACTAGACTGAATGGGCAGGTAGTGTGCGTGAGTGCCAATTAGGGATTAGCAAAATAAACCCCTCCCCATCCGCCTATATAATATAAATATATCTCTCCATAATATATATGATATTTAAATTTGCTCGATTTGCACACCTCTCGCTCGTGCAGGAGACCATTTCAAAAAGAGTGTCCTCCCTAGTTAAAGTCGACGTTCCGAACGCGTCAGCGTTGTCCGTTTCGTCATCCGGGGTAGTCCAGACGATTTCGTCGACGAGCAAGTCGAAAAAGCGTCAAATTTAAATTTATTTAAAATTATCGCTCGTGATCGACTGTAGAGCCTCCTACGGGCGCAAGTGACATGAATTTCAATAATTGTGTGTGTCGACGTGTGAATGATGGTATTCGCGTATCGTGAGTGTGCGCGGACGACATGAAGGACTTCTTAAGGCTTTATATCCTATGGGTACTCGACTCGAATTTCGTCGCGTTGGTTTTAATCGACTCAACTAAGAGTTGAGGATTTAGAACCGGTCACATGAAACTGAGAGGAGTCAAGAAGTGGCTTGAATTTCTAGTTGGTGCGGGTCTCAGGCTAATTTTCTAAGAGAGTCAGTACGAAACCCAAAGGCTAGATCTTAGGCTCTAAAAAGAGTAATAGACCTCACAAAAAATGAGGTCAACAAGTACGACTCAAGGTATTATAATCACTTGTATTAAATATGGAAGATAACATAAGAGTGAATGTTTGATGAGCTCTAACATTTGCTATTGGTATTGTCAGCTTGCTCATATAGCAAGATATTGTCCATCCTTTGGTCAGAAGAGCGTTGAAGATCAGAAATCATGTGCAACTCCTTCATAGAAGACTTCTGGTGGACATAAAAAGATAGATTCTATAGCTTTAACTTCTATCCAAGGTCAAACAAGACAACCTGCTCGACCTCGAGTATATTCCCTTACTCATAGTGAGCCTGAAGAATCTACTACTGATGGTGATAAGGTCTGATGAATTTGGCATTTTCTTATATATATAGGGTATTTTCCTAGTAAACTTGCTTTAGTATTGTTATTTGAAGTATAGTTGAGTCGTCTTGTATCGAGTTTTTACGTTTATAATGATTACTGTTTCATCTTAATGAATGGCCCCTAATTTCATAGATAGCTAATGTTAATCTGCTTAATAAAAAATGACTTGAGGTATGTTTATAAGTTTCAAGGAAGAAATTTTTGTAAGTGGGGAAGATTGTAATGTCCAATTTTTTTCTACCTGTGGAAGAGGAGTCTAAGAGCCAAAGAGAGGGAGAGGAAATGAGTAGTCGGGAGAGGAAGTGAAGAGTCGAACATGGCGGAGTTGAGGCGAGGAGTCGGACAGAAGGGAGATGAAGTGAGGAGTGTCGGGAAGCTAAGGAGGTGAAATTTTACCTTATAAATTGTTAGGAAACTTACTCGGTTGACCAAGTGACTTGTCTGTGGTGAAGGAAGACAAGAAGAAAGAGCTTTCGTGCGACGAGGGTTGCATGTAGAGGAGGAAAAAGATGGCAACGTCGTCGAGGATTTCTGTTGTTGTGTCGAGTCGCGATCGAATAAGCAAATCCGTGGAACACATTTTACTGTGTGTGGGAATTGGATCATCTGAAGAAAGAAGATGAGCCAGTGTCGAGATCTCGTGTGGCAGAGGACCCTTTGCACATTGTGATCACTCGATCTCAAGCAACCATACCAAAGGCGAAAAAAGGAAGGAGTGCGACCGAACCGTGGGGGTAATAAGACTCATTTATGAATTTATTATATTATAAATTATTAATTATTAATTGTGAAATTTAATTAAAATCATGCTTTAAGTTAAACATTGTAAGAAACAATTAGGGTTTGATTTATTTTTAATTATTTATTTAATAATAAATTGTTAAATATATGTATAATTATAAGCCTAATAGAAAAGATTCAAATTATATAAAGTAACTAGAAAGTTAAATTAGGAGAACTAACTTTCTTGTAAATATTTTTGTAAGCGTAAATTGTTTAAAAGCAATAATTAAATAAATATAACAATTAGGATGATAATAATAAAATAATTAATAGTATTTGATACATCAAAGGGTCAAATAAAAGGCAAATTGTCTTCTAATATTAAGATTAACATATATCAAATTAATAATAATTTTTAATGCATTTGACTTTAGGTTTTTATTGAAGATAATTGAAGAGAACATTTATAGTCATCAGTGATCGATGTGAGTACTCATGTTCTTAGACTATGATAATATTTTGCTTCTTCTAAATGGAATCCATTTACTAATACTATTATTAGTTATATCGAAATTAGTGAAAAATAAGGATTTTGAATTCTATTTAATTTTTATTTATATTGTAGGAATGATATGTGTGCAGAATATTATTTAAATTATCATAAATATTGAATGAATTATAAGTGTATTGTCTGATACGCAAAATGAGAATGAAATATACTTCTTTTGTAAATAGTAATTTTCATAGAATGTTTGTATGTGCATGACTGATTACGATAAAGTTATCTGTTTATTGTGCTAGCGTGGGAACGCAAAGTACCCATGCACGTAAATAAAAAAGGATATTGATATTGAAGCACCGTAAATGATAGAATTTTAGACGGTGCTCCTATAATAGTTGTACAAATATAAAATGATATTATTATATTGTTGATATAGTAAGATTCCTTGAATAAGATCTCAAAATTTTATATTAATTTATTAAAAAAATTAACTGGCATGCATATTACTTTCTTTTTTCATAGTATTATTGTAGTGTAGGAGTATTAATATTCACTGGTTTGTTTAGTTCACTGTTTAAACTAACTTTTCAAGTTAGTTTAATTGATTAAAAGATGAGCGATAAAAAGAAAAATATTTATAGAAGATGTGGATAACCTGTAACGAGGTAAATCTAAATATACTGTTTTAATTTAATTTGATTAGTGACTCTTTATTTGTTAATAGTTAGTTCTAGAAAATAAATATTGAAGAATTTAATTTGTACTGTTTGACAGTCTGTTCTCATCTTGGTTAATTTCAAATCTTAGATCGGGTCGTGACAGATCTCTTATTGGTTGTCTAAAGTATTTGAAAATACTGTTAATTGGAGGGCTAATTTGCAATGAATTGTTGAATATGTTGTTGCATCCTAAATCATAGAAGTTTTATAGTCAAAAGAGGGAGTTTTTGACTTATTTCAACAAGTGCACACTGTTGTGCTTGTGTTTTGTGATAATTAAAGTGCAGTATTTTTCTCCAAAGGCCAAAACATATAAATGTGCAATTATGGAGGCAATTGGTAATAGGAATGTGTAGACTGTAAACATTTCAACAAATGACAATGCATAAGATATGTTGACAAAAGTTTGGTATTCTCATAATTTTAGCATTGCCTGGAGTTGTTGGGGGATATAAAAGAGAAATCTTAATGTTGGATTCTTAGATTTTGATGAATTAAAAAACCAAGGTGGAGATTGTTATATTGGTAATTTAATTCCTTAGTTTTATTTATATAAGCTATTATTAGTTTTTTAGTTTTGGGGCTAATTGTGTATTTTTAATAGACACAATTATCTTGAGATGTGCCTATAAATATACTCTTACCCATTGTTGTAAATATAATCCATTTTATTTCATTCCGAGTGAATTTTTCTCCTCACATTTTCCATTTTTCCCTCTTGGGCTGGCCATGAAGATTCTTGCCATGCTTTTGTATAGAATCATGGCACGGAGTTTGCTCTATCCCTCTCGCATAAAACAAAGGAGGCCGAGAGTTCAAGGCACTTAAATAGCTTTGACAGAATGTGCTAACTCTTGTTGATGAGATTTAAGGACTGCAGGTGTCTTGGAAGTTGTTGAGGAAGAAATGCATTTCAAGTTGAGATCCTGTGAATACAAGGAATATGGACAAAATTAGGAAGAACAGTGAAGCGACAGAGCAATCAAGGTGAATTTTTTGATAACTTTCTAATAGCCTTGCTGGAAGATCTAGAAATAGAGTTTCTCGACATTTTTTAGGAGTTAAATTGATTTCATGAAGGAAATGGTAAGAAGAAAACAAATTTAGGGTTTACCTTACCTGGTGTCAAGGAGGACAAAGAGAAAGAATCATACAAGATTAGGGTATACCTTTTTGGTATCAAGGACAAAGAAGAAATGGATGAAGATGAGGAGCTCTAAGATTTCCTTTTTAAATCGACCTTAAATCTCACGACTCTAAAGCTCTTGTTCAACAGTACCTGTCGTCTAACTTGTGAATTCCAGCATAAAAATCCTTGGATTGTCAAGATGGGCCTTAGTTTTCCTTATAGTGAAATATCTCTTAATTTTATGAACAGAAAGTTTATTTACTGAACATTATCTAAATAACAATGGATTGAAGTCTCATTTCATTAGCATGTTCCCATCAGAAATATGATTAAGGGGGATTTTCTAGATAGTAAAGCCTTTCTCTTCATTTCATATAATCAGTTAATGTTGGACATTTTTATAGCATAGAGACTAGTTAGTTATTTATATTAAACATGTTTGTATTCTTGGAATACAATTATGTCATATTCTTAACCTACCTCTGCAGGATACCAAAGGGAGGGAAATTGAGGATGTGCTCATCCTCTCCGGAGATCATCTTTACCGTATGGACTATATGGACTTTGTTCAGGTGATAATGGACACAAATCATTTCTTCTACTTGTTATTAAGGGGCCGTTTGGGACCACTTTTATTTTTTTATTTTTTATTTGTTTATTTATATTTTTATTTGAAATAAAACTTATTTTGTATGTTACAAAAAATTTAATTGTTTTTAAAAATACTCAAAAGAGTTAAAAGTTATTTTTATATTTTTTTTTAGTAATGAATAAAAATATGCAAAAGATGTACTAAATAAACATATTTTTAAAATAAAAGCAAAAACATATAACAAAAGTGATCCCAAACAAACCCTAATATTCAGCACTTGCATTTTCTTCTTGGACAGAACCATAGACAAAGCGGCGCAGAGATTACAATTTCCTGTGTTCCTATGGATGACAGGTAATGCTTATACTGCTTTCTTGATTTAAATAAAATAATTTGAGGTAACTCTGCTCGGGTGCATTCTGCATTCTTAATGTGATTGAATGTTCTTATTTATAAACTTAATCAGCAAATATCATATTAGTTTTTACTAGTTATAATGCTCAATCTTTGGCTTTCTTCTCAGTCTTAAAAGCTTGGTAATTATTGAAGAAGGAAAATTGTTAAACCAACCAGTATTTACCTGGTCATCATTGAAATGGTGGAACAAAATTCATATTTATATGCATTAGTTAATCAGGCTTTTACCTTTTTTTTTTGGCTTTGCTAATTTTGTTTTAATCACATACTACATAATAAGCTACATAAATTTTGTTATTCTTAATTTTTTTAATTTATGAAAGACAGCTTTATCAAATGGAATTCCTGAATTAACTAGAAGTTTATATCATGAATACACACATGTGTTTGTGTTCTTCAGTCGAAATGTTATAATTTGTGAAATTTAACAACAGTTCTTGATAGTTGGTCTGTTTCTTAGTACATAGACAGGATGGTTTTGCAAATTTGTTGGCAATAATTTCCTTTCCTACTTGATTGTTTCTCAAACTTTTTTTTTTCATAGAATTGCTAATTTTGTGTCGGATGCATTTTAGTTGTTTTTATATTGATTTTAAAGTTTGACTGTACATTACTGCCTTGTTTTATGTGTCAGCCGTGCATCAGATTTTGGTCTAATGAAGATAGACAGCAAAGGAAGGGTCATTGCATTCAGTGAAAAACCTAAAGGAGAAGACTTAAAAGCAATGGTAAAAATAATCCATCTTTCATCATAAGCTTAAGGCCCGTTTGGCATCACTTTTTTTTCTTATTTTTGTTTTTTTTTCTTTTATTTTTGAAAAAATGTTCGAGTGGTATAATTTTTATTTTTTTTCTTATTTTTTTTAATAAATCAACCTATTTTTTAAAATACTCAGAAGACCTAAAAATGTTGTGTTTTAATTTAAATCAAAACATAAAAAACAAAATAAAAATAAAAAATAAAAACAGAAGGTTTCCAAAATGCCCTTTAACTAATTGATCATGATTTAACATTACTTGTTGTAGGAAGTTGATACTTCTGTGCTTGGTTTGTCACAAGAAGAGGCAAAGAGGAATCCATACATTGCTTCAATGGGGATTTATGTGTTCAAGAAAGAGATACTATTAAATCTTCTAAGGTACGGCATTGATGTGAAACAGATAACTAATAATAGTTGTTTTGTTGACTGATTAGAAAACAAAAGTTTAATGGTACAAGGAGCATTCCTAGACAATCCTAAGTGTTATAACATGCAGAAATAATGATGGACAAATGTGTTGAAGCATTGGATAAATATAAAATCTGATTAAAAATAAATATAAGTAAAAATATATATAATTTTTATTGTTCAAAGTTCATAATTATCTGATTCATATTTGAATGTCGAGTTTAGTTAACATAAACATCTAAAAATAAGGGAAGTTTACTACCACACACTTCTTATTTTTTTGCATATCTTACACCTAAACTTTCACATTTACCTTAATAACACTTTGGTGTCTTAAACCTATACATATAGATGTGTATGTCACTTTTAAGAAGTATTCATAATGATACTTTTGATGTGATATTAAATATTTGAGTTTATGGATGTAAGTTTAGGTGTTTAGATATGTAGATACATAAGAATTGTGTGGTATGTATGTAAATGCACATAAAAAAAATAAAATGAGACTTTAAAAATGAAACAAGATGAGCGGCCAGCAGCGAAGGGCTTCGACCAAGATGAGTAGTGAAGATGAGTAGCGGGTTGGTAAAGTATACAAAGAGCTGTGAGATAGGGCTTCCTAAAGCAATCGGGGATTCGGGTATAGACATCATGTGAGGGAGGAGAAGGTGGATTGGGGCTTAGGGATTTGATATTTCTGCAGGCATATGTGAGAGGAATCAATCTCATGAAAACTTATTTCTTGAAAGATTAAAAGACAAATAATCTTATATTCATATTTTCTATTTAAATTTAAATATTTTTTATTAGTTAAAAGATTGAAAGCACAAGCACTCACTCAAGCTTGAGCTAATTTCACTTGCATGACTAACAAAATATTTTTAGAAAGATTTGCATGCACACTGATCAATTCTTATGTAGCTGCATATCTAACACCTAAACTTCTTTTTTTTACATATATGCCATGTTACCTATACATCAAAAGGTGTATTTCACTTTTTTTTTTTTTTAAGTTAAAATAGTGGTATTTTTATATGATATTAAAGATTTGGTGGTATAAATGTAGAAAATAAATGTTAGATGCTAGATATGCAAATACATATGAATTGGGTGGTATGTATATAAATGCTCCTTTTTTTATCTGTTTACGTAGGTCTTAACTGTAAAATAAAATTTATCAAGCAGTCTTTAACAGGAACATTAAGTGTTATGCATGATTGTTGGGTCAGATGGCGTTTTCCCACTGCAAATGACTTCGGCTCTGACATAATTCCAGCATCAGCAAAAGAACTATTTGTCAAGGTATGCCCGACATCAATATATTATCTATTGTTTGAATATTGTGCATCATTTCTCTTTAGTTTATCTTGGCACATATTAAACCAAGGCCGAACATTTCATTGATATTTATGTATATATTTAGGATTGAGTAATATGAAGTAAATCCCAACCGTCTTTCTATGTTTTTGGGTGTACTGTAGAACCCAATTGCACTATGGACATTATACTTTTATTCTCATTCAAATTGATTTGATTTGCTTATAAATGTGTTTTAGAAAACTACATGTTTATTTCATATTTTTTTAATATTCTAAAGTTATTAGTATATTTTCATATTGTTAGGCTCCCAAGAATTGAATATTTTACCCTATCCTGTAAGCAATCTAAAATCAATCATGAAAATTGGTTTTTTTTTTAAAACTGATTTGTGAGCATGGATGCGGGAGCGGGAGGATTTCCCGCTCTGACCTTGACCGGTCAGTTGAAGACCGGTCCAAGGGAATCCTAGGCCAAACGGCCTGGACGAAATCCCTAAAGGGGCGAGCGACCTCCCGCACTTCTCTCCCTGCTTTTCCTGCATCCCGCATGATCGAGCGGCATTTTAGGAAGGGTAGTAATGCTGCCAACCCTCCTCCTTTTTCTATTCTTTCTTGGTTGGAGTCTATTTATATGCTTGTTTCTGAATTTAGGGTTAGTTTTTGGTGTAGTCTCCTTTCAGATTTCATGTGTGGTGTTTTCTTCCCCCTCGAGAGTTGTATCCAACGATTAGGGTGGTGCTTCGGTTGTATCACTCCTCGGTGGTGATTGTATCTTCCTTGTTTCTATTTCCAACAGTCTACATTGCTGTCCAACACCTTCTTGCCACCCCAAATTGCCCGTATCTTTGCTACATCGTTGCCGACCCACCCATCCTTGTTACCACCACCCCAGGACAACTAACTTTTATTGTTCCTGTCGCCGCCTTGGGACAACCAATTCTCTAGTTGTTCCTACAGTTCTCACCTTGTCTTCACTGCTGCCACTACCCCTGCTAGTCATCCTGATCCAGCTAGTAATCTCTACCGCCCTTGAGATGCACTCTCGAGGTGTTGTGTCGTTTTATGTTTTGGTGATATTATTTTCAGTTTGTGTATGTTGTAACTCAGTTTCCCTTTTGCTAAAAGTTGTTCTTGTGGTTTGAGTCTTTTTCTCCAGTATCATTTGGTATCAGAGCTAGCCCAACCATATTCCTATACTAGGATTCCCTAGCATCCGCCATAAACCAAAACTTTCTTTCCTACCAGCAGGTATCCTTTCCATAATCCAAAACCCTAATCCCACCAAATTTCCTTAGTATTCCCTAATCCCCAGTCATGCCACCATTGAGATACATACTTGAGCCTTCATGAGAGGAGATATGGAGACAAATCCGCCGACTTCGATGGTAGATTACGAGAATATAAAATCCAATTGGAGGCGAAGGGGGGAACGAAAAGATATGAAGATGACGCGAGAAACATAACAACAATTCTTCCCAACTTATTGCCGCCAAAAGTTGCAGACTCTAGCTTCCGAAGTGGAGAGACCGCAACACCAAGCAACCTCTGGCTATTATCTAGTGAAACCAATCCGCAAGTCTGTCGTAGCCAGAAAATGCGGCAAGTGCCACTAATTTGGGCATGTGGAATCAAAATGCTCAACCAGGGGAGAGATCTGTTTCACTGAGCAGGGTGTTGTTGAAAATTTAGCAATGACACAGTTGGTCCTGGAAAAGATAAAGATGTCAGAGAGAATTCTCCACTGGTAGCCAACAAGAAGAGACACCACAAATTCCGGTTGACCCGAAGATAGAGATTCCAACTGAGGTAACAGTCACTTCTATAGAAGGTAATAGGCAGTCCAACAGTGTATGAGATTATGGTGTCTCAAGCCAATATTTTGCAGATTTTGAGAGGAACATCAGTCGAATTGACTTGGGATGTCCAAAAAAGGGCATGAATTTGAGGAGTCGACCACAAATCAGAGCATTGCAGATTTTCAGATGTATAGACCCATTCCTAAGTTACACTTACGGAGGGAGGTCCAACATGATCGAAGAGGATTCATTTTGTGCCATGCTTGCAATATTATAGGGAGGATTTCAGATGTTAGATTCAACTCAGCGAGGCACCCATCAACGGATGTCCAAATAGGAGCAATGAACCTTAGCTTTGAAATGTGCTCTTAGAGCTTGAGGGGGATGAAAATTTTTCAATAGGATCCAGGTCCTATCAATAAAGAAGATGTCTCTCCTATGCGGTCGCTAGTGAGAGTGGCAAATTTCGCCACAGATTTTATCTCCGAATTGAGTTATTCTCACATACTTGTTACTCAACCATTGCAGGCTAGGCACGAGAAGTGGAAGAAGAAGATTTCAAATGTAAGGGCTCGAGAGTTGCATTGCGAGAACCCACCTCTAAATGCGGCTCCCGCTTAGGGCATATCAAAAGAGTACGAAAACCTATTCCACCAAAATGTGTTGTGGAATGACAACACCAACATGATCGACCTACCAAGGGACTTCACGTCGTCTTACGAGGAACCTGAAGCTTTGACAAATAAAGTCGAAGCTTCCCCAAACCCGAGAGACTGATGTGTAGCTTCCTTGAGTGGACTCGAGGGCTGGATTTCCTGCACTGGCCCCTACCCGTATGTTGAAAACTTGTCCAGGGGAATCTCGGGCTAAGCGACTAGGGAGAGATTCTTGATGGGCCGAGCGACCTCCCGCGCCTCTCTCTCTACCTTTTCTGCGTCCCGCTTGATCGAGCGGCAATGCTGCTAATCGTCCTCCTTCCTTCTTTGTTCTTTCTTGTTTGGAGTCTATTTATATGCTTGTTTTTGAGTTCAGGGTTAGTTTTTGGTGTAGTTTTCTTTCAGATTTTTTTGGTCCTCGAGGGCTGTATTCGACAGTTAGGTTGATGCTCCAGTTGTATCCCTCTCCTCGGTGGTGATTGTAACTTTCTTGTTCCTATTTCCAGCAATCTACCTTGCTGTCCAACACCTTCCCACCACCCCAAATTGCCCACATCTTTGCTACATCGCTGCCAACCCACCCATCTTTGTCGTCACTCTAGGGCAGCTAACCTTTGTTGTTCCTATCATTTCTACCCCAATTTATTACTCTAGCTGCACCGAACAGCTAGTCCGCTAGCTGGTCTAACTGTTCCTACAATTTTCTCACCTCGCCTTCACTGTCGCCACCCCCACTAGTCATCCCAATCCACCTCGTAACCTCCACCGCCCTTGGGATGCACTCTCTGAGGTGTTTGGTGTGCCGTTGATATTATTTTCAGTTTGTGTGTTTTGTGACTCTATTTTCCTATTAATAAAAGTTGTTCTTGTGGTTTGAGCCCTTTTCTCCGGTATCACAACTATTTCAAAATGAGTAATAATAGCACCCTTATGATCCATGTATATATAAAAATTGTTTAACTGGCTACCTTGTCCATTAAAGATTTGTTTTATAGATATGGACAAATGACTTGAGCCAATCAACATGCATGCAAGCTTTGTGAGTTAGCATATTATATTCATTCCTTTCTCATAGTAGGGACTAGATAATTAAATAAAATTTGGCTAGTTTTCTTCTTTTTATACTCCACATGATCGAGCTGCTTTTGCTTTAATGGCAAGGTTATATGTCTTTCTTCTTATAATAACATCAACCCTAGACGTTGATATCATGGATTTCAAAATATTTAGGCAGGTCTAACTGGTTATCCCTTCTAGACATGATTATAAGATCACTGTTAGGCTTTTTGAACCTCTTTAAGATTCAAGTTGCAAGTCCCATTGTGTTTTTTGGCATTTGATTTAAAAGGAGCACTACCTTTATGGGGCATTAAATATCTACCCTTCGATTTAGGTTTGAAGACAGCATCTTGCGCTGGGCTGAAGAGGCCAGTCGGCTGAACCGACTGGCAGATGGAACGGCAGAACTGGCCCAGTGATTGCGGGTCCAGCTCCCATTGGAAAGAGCAGCAATTAGAAGGGGCGGCATTGCCGCTAGCCCCTTCCCCCTTTCCTTTTTTGTTTCCCATTTGTTTAAACTCCTTTTATTTGGTGTTTGAGGGAATGAGGGTTATGTATTGTGTGATTTATTTCAGATTTCTGTAGAAGTCTCTATTTTTTCTTGCGAGGGCTCTATCCGAGGACGAGTGGTGCTCCGGCTGTATCGTGCTCCGAGGTGGCGATGTATCCTATCCTATTTCCCTCTATATAACTTCTCCTTCACCTCCCTTAGCTGTTGGTCATCCCATCTCCTTCTAGCTGTCCTGCTGCACCCTTTTACTGCCGCAGCCTTGCTGTCTAGCCCTCCAGTCTACCTCGCAGCACCCTGTCTTACCTTCCTCTGCAGCAGCCATTGCTGTCCATCCCTCCAGGCCACCTACCAGCAACCTATCATCCCTTCCCTTGTAGCAACCATTGATGTCCATCCCTCCAGGCCTCCAACCAACACCCTACCAACCTTTCCCTGCAGTCCTACCTGCTGTCCATCCTCTCCCAAACCCCACCACCAGCCTCCTGTCCCTTTCCCCTCATACCTAGCCACCAGAACTATTGTAATACACTGGGGTCGTCTCTTCTGAACCTAGACAAGAACTATTGTTGTTGCGTCTGATTTCAGTTTTGAGTTGTGTTCGGTAAACCCTAATTCAGTTGATTAGTGAAATTGTTTCTCTTTTTGCTGGTTTTGGATTAGTTCCGTATCGCGTCTCTTAATCAAAATATTGTAATCATCACCTTTGGTTATTCCTTTGTTATTATTTTCACTATTATATAATGAAACATAAATCCCAATGTTCTAATAAATTGATTCAACTTCTTTTTAAGTCTGGTTCTCATGAAAATAATAATGCGTCCTATTTAGGATAAAACTTTGGTGTGCATTTTAACTTTTCAGGGTTTAATGCTCTCATATTATCTTCCTTGGGTTTTTTCATTTGATCTATTTCCTTAATCGGTTTGTTACACTTATAGACTTTTAGGTCAACTCCTCATTAGGTTTCTTCTTAAGATTTGTGTGCACAATCCTTTGATTATTTTTCTTGGAGTTCTTTGGTGATTCTTGCTCTGCTGAGATCTCATGATATAAGTACTATTTTCCTTCACTAATATCTTTCTATAGATCAATAGCCTTCCTGATAAATGTTCCATCTATAGATTGATAATTCTACTGATTTGGAGTCGTTTGACATTTTGAAATGTAAGCCCCATTTATACTCTCATAGAACCTTTCCTCTTTTAGACCATTTTCCCTTCTTGTTCTTTTGACTGTGTATTATTTCTTGGTCAGCTATTAACAGTTTCAATTATAGGCCATTCTGATAGTCCAAAAATGTTCCTGTATTTCAAAATGTTAAGTCATGATATCTTCAGATTTGGTCATCCTTGTGCTAGGATCGTATTTTGTACTACTCATATTGTCTTGTATAAGGTAGTTGTTTTTCATGTATATGTTTTATAGCTCGAACTATCTTAAAAGAATAGAATTACATGTTGGCTATCAATAAATTTTTTCTCCAGTTGTTAGACTTAAGACAACTCGAGTTTTGCTCTCTCTTGCGATTAATTTGAACTATCATCCACATCTACTTGACATTAAGAACGTTTTTCTTAATAGCTTGAAGAGAAACGAAGAAGAGGCATTTTACTTAAAAAGTTGTCCAGTTTGGAAATTGACATTTCCATTATGTTGGTTTGGCTGGAGAAGCTTCAAATCAAATATCCTCCTATGGTTATTGTACTTGGCGTAGGGAGATTTGGTTACATGGAGACAAAAGAAACAATTTATGGCCTTAAGAAGCAATGTTGAAGCAGATTGGACAATAGCACTTGGTTTATATGAAAGTGTAATTAAAAAGATTAGTAGAACTAAATTATTGGTGAAAAGTCTCTAAAAATGTATTGTGACAGCTAAGTTTTCGTAAGTATTGCAAATAGTTATGTTCACCTTGACCAGACTAAACACCTTAAAATAGACATCTTATTTTATAAAAAACATAAAAATAGACTATCACAATTAAATTATGTTCCAAAAAACTTTCAAACTGTAACTATTTTCGTCAAGACTTTACCCATAAAGAATTTTGATAAACTAATCAACAAATTGGGCATAATCAACATATGCAATCTAGTTTAAGATGGAGTGTTCAAATTATCTTAAATTTGCGGTCAATATCTTTCCATCTAAGACAATTCATCAATCCATGGACAATGACGTACTATCTGCACCAATCCAATAATTCATCAACAATAAATTTTCCATGTACATCAACCAATAATTTATTGGCATCAACTTTCCATCTACAGTAATGTAGCAATCCATAGACATCAACATTCCATTTCTATTGTATGGCTAATTTTAGATTTTAGAGTCAAGATTGATTTTTGGATTTATTTTTTGTATAGGTATCTCTTTATATATTTATATTCAACTTTTCATGTTGGGTTTTATACATAAATCAAGTAAATAAAATTTAGTCATATAATCTTTCTTTTTCTACTATGATCTCTTCCCTTTTTAATTTATTTCAATAAGGGTCAGTATGGGGCAGCATTGCGGTGGTGTTGCTGCACTGCACTGTAGTTTTGCCCTTTTGGATAAACTGTTTTTTAACAGCCTTTTCAAAAAGTTGCCGCTAAAATCAGGGTTTTTCCAGCGGTCCTAGCTCGGTGCGGTGACAGCTTTCTAGCTGGCGGTTTGACTTTTTTAAAAAAATAAAAATTGTAATAGCCCCTGCAGCTTTTTGCAACATCAGATTATTCTACAGCAGCTTCACAACCGCTTCTTAATAAGCTGCAGCGGCCCCAAAAAGAACCTCAGCCATCCTAGAATAAGTAGGTTAATGATGACAATGAATGCATCTTGCGCTTGCTTCATGGGTCTTCCTGGGTCTGTTTCCTGCAATTCCGTTTAATTTGAACACTCACATCGGTAAATGATTATATGAATCAACTTTTTCCCTTATGGATACATCTGTTTCAACTTAAACCTTTTCTCATAAATTCTATGGCGGTTCTTTGAATCAATTTCATCTACTTCTTTCCTCCACGTATGGAGTTCAAGTTAAAAAAAAACAAAAAAAAGAGCGAACATTGTTGAACGCTAATCGTAGGAGTTGTTTGTTTCTATTTTATTTGGATGTCATTGTTGTTTCCCAAATGTTGCTTCTTCTATTTAATCTGTGAAATGTTTTTGTGCTTGACTTGATATTTAGATAGACTTACATTGTCACTAAAACAAAATTGGAGAAAAGTGCCAAAATGGTCCCTGAACCTCTTTAGATGCCATTTTAATCCCAGGGTATGTAAAAGTGTCATTATAGTTCACAGACTCTTTTTAATGGGGGCTAAAGTAGTCTCTCTAGAGACTATTTCAGCTCATACTAACATGAATCTAAGGATTAATTTGACTTTTATAGACTCGGGGACTAAAATGACCCCATATAAATAGTCAAAAGAATATTTTGGTGCTTCACCTGATGGAATTAAAAGTCATTCACATATTTATCTTTGAAGTTGTTAACAAATCCAACTTTCCAAGCAATTTGTCTCTGAATATCTGCAGGATTTTTATCTGTTCTGTGAAGACATTTCTGAACTATTATAAATTAGAGATAACGTTCTTGTGTTATTGTATTGCAGGCATATCTCTTTAATGATTATTGGGAGGATATTGGGACACTCAAATCTTTTTTTGAGGCAAATCTCTCTCTTACTCGACATGTGAGTATTCCAAGGGTTTGTTTGTTAGGACTTAATTTTGTTTTTAGTTTTTATTTTTGGCTTTTCTTTTGTTCATTAAGACATATTTGTTTAGCATGTTCTTTATATGTTTTGATTTTTTATTTCTAAAAATAAATAAATATATCTTGAAAATAATAAATTTCTTGAGCGTTTTTTAAAATAACTATACTTTAATAAAAAAATTCAATGGCATATTGTATGATGTGCTTAGTTTCGTCTCTGAATGAAGACAATAGATCATTACTTTGAACTTCAGTTTAAGGCGGTGTTTGACTGCAATGCAGATTTACGTTAAATAGGATTTATCACATTCGAGAAATCCTTCAAGCTCGCGGTGGAGATGGAGCACGCGAGCAACGACGGGTAAATCCGTTTAATCTGCCTCACAGTTGGATTTGATAAATTCAGATTTACGTTACAGAGGGGACGAAACTGGAGAGAATTAGATTAACGGAGAGTTGGATTTTGTTTTTCCTTTTTTTTGGTGTTTGACATGTGTTCTAAATTAGATTATTAGTGTGTTGATGGTGAAATAAAAAAAAAATAAAAGGTGGAAGAAAAGATAAATTAATTAATCAACTATTGGAGGAAAAGATATTATATCAGGAGTTATAATACAGAATTGTATCAGGACTTCAATCACAATGGGGCTGATTTCATCATGTATTAAATTATTTAATTTTTTGTATTAACCGTTCCCGCTACTGTTCCCTGTCGTTCCCTTTCGTTCGGTTCTCGTCTTCGTCTTCCCGTCCATATTGTTGAAGCCTCGCTGCTCGTCACCACACGCAGGTTTGCACTATTCCTCCTCCACTTCTTTTGTGTATTTCTTCTTCTCTGTTTCCCGCAAGTTGTTCTTCACTGTTCGCACACCATCACTTTCCTCGGCGGCATTCTTCCTCTCGTCTGTCTCTCCACTGTCCCATTCCCATTCCACTGCTCTTTCCATCGATCGCTCTTCTTGCCGCTTTCTCCACATCGAAGCTGCAATCTCTTCCCTGTTCAAACAGATGACACCGAATTCCTCTGCCCAAGCCTTCTGCCGTCCGGTGCGTCTTCCTATCGTTGCGTGAAATTCCCGCCCAGAGCCGATCGTCTCTTCGCGCGACTAAACTCCTTTGTCCCGCACGAGGTCGTCGAAGCCCCTTTGCTCTTACCTCCCTGCGATTGATTCTCCCCGTGATAGATCCTCTCGCATTTCCCTTCGCGCCTCCCTGCCGCTATTCCCTCTTCAAAGCCATCGGCGACTCTGCCCTAGCCTTTGCTGATCTCGCCGAACGCCTCCCTATGGCAGACGCATCTTCCCTGTGCTTACCGTGCCTCACAGGCCACACTTGCGTAGCCCACACCACACGCAGAAATAGGTCGCGAACAGCTCGTGTTTGGCTCGTTAAAAAGCTCGTGTTCGGCTCGTTAATTTTGTTCGATAAGTTAACGAGCCGAACACGAACTAAGATGTGTTCGTTCGTGTTCGGCTCGTTTTGGCTCGAAATACTACTCATCAAGTTTAT
>NW_018164549.1:4714377-4737397 GCF_001263595.1 Phalaenopsis equestris | reverse complement strand
CACGCGAACATATTTTTTGAGCCGAAATTATAAACGAGCCGAACACGAGCTGAGCATGGCTCGGTCGTGTTCGGCTCGTTTACACCCCTACGCAGAAATCACACACGGGGCTGGGCATTTTAATATGATTGATTTTGAATTTTAAAATGATTTGGAAACTTGAGCTTTCAAAATTTAGGCTCTTAGGATTTAAAATATCGGAACCTGAACTTTTAAATATTTAGGCTCTTAAGATTTTAAAAATTTTGAAGTTTTAGGCATTTAAAATATAAACTTTTGGAGCTTAAAATTATTAAAAATTGGACATTAAAATTTAAGCTTAGAAGATTTAAAAAATATTTTGAAATTCCGCTATTCAGACTAAGACTCCTAGAGCTTGGAAATCAATTCAAAATTGATTTTTTTTTTTAATTTAGGCTCCTAGGGGGCGAAGAATAATTCAAATGTGGAGCTTTCTTAATATTTGAAATTAATCGTCAGTCATTGGATTCACAACATATTTACAAGTGAATAGAATGCGGTATTTTATAAAGCTTAGAGTGAACCTCTACATGCATCAATATATTCATTCAAATAAGGTAAATTTATATAAATTCAAGTCTTACATGTGATTCAATTCATGATTTAAAATTATGTAAATTGTCTTGAGATATGTAAAGCCGTCTAAAATAGTCAAATATGTGAAATTTAAATTTTTGCATGTGCTCCAACTAATATGTTGAATGATTAACTACTGGGTTCGAAAATGTTGCATGATTGATCGGGCATTCTTTTCTATAGGATATGGTTGTAAGGCCCACTTAACTAGTCTGATTCTCCTCCTTGTCATAATGACTGTAGCTGATGAGTTTAGTAATTTTGAAATAAACATTTAAATTCTAAAGTTAAGAATTTGTAAGCCCAAATCGCCAAGTCTGATTCTTCTTGTAAGGACAGGAGGCGACATGGCTTATACCCTAAAAAGATGAAATTAATTTTTCCCTTCAAATATAAAATTTTAAAGTGCTTAACATTCTGTTAATGGTCGTGTTGATTGAAAATTTCGACCAGAGGAGTCAATCTTTTAAATTAGAATTTTCAAAATAATAAATTCAAGCTAAAATTCAACCACTTAAAAGCTAAAAGCAAAAAAAAAGTATATCCACCCTCCGCAATAGTTTGTCGAGGGTGTAAATTTTTGCTTGACTTCAACTTACAATAAGTGAATGTCATATCAACTGTATCTCTATATTCATAATCAAAGTAATTGCATGCCAGCAACAGTTTGTCGAGGGTGTAAATTTTTGTTTGACTTCAACTCACAATAAGTGAATGTCATATCAATCGTATCTCTATATTCATAATTAAAGGAATTGCATATCAGTAAGGACGTGATCTGGTCCTCTGTTCACATAGTTTCATCACTAAATAACACCACAAAGTAGTGATGACGATCAGAGCTCTTTGACCAGGTGGCTGTTCCCAAATGACATCATTATATTATGGTCATGGCCACAATCTATATGTTCCTTGATGGTTTTCTATCCTTTGAGTGTGAAACATAAGGGTACAAGTGATTGACACAGCCTTTCATCAGCTAATGTCGACTTAAATTTGTCTCTCTAAATAAATATCCACATCAGATCTATAAGGATAACTTGGAAGACGCAACTCATGATTGTTAGCAAGGATTTTTCAGTCAGGTTGGGTCGACTACGTGTTTTAAGTAAGTAGATCAGAGATCACGACAACACGGGATGACGGAGCTGTGGGATCTTGATCAGGTTTTGTCTTCATTTCCCCACAATCTATTTTAAATTTCAAATGATATATTTTTCAATTTAAAATATTATATGTTTGTTGCTATTATATGTTGAATATTCAATTATTAATGACTAGCTTTAATTGAAAGTGTTCTTCCAATATCTGGAGGGTTAATTAATTGTCGGGGTTTGAGGCTACGGGAAACCTCGAACCCCAAACCAAAAAGTTCACGCTAAATGAGGGCGAAATCTCTGGGTAGTTTCTTATCTATAATCCAATCCGCGTTCTAAAAATTTGACCCTCCAATGCTTTTTTCAACAAATGAAAAATAAAAAATATATATATGTAGAGAGAGTCCAAGGTAGTGGTCGGAATTTTCGGAGCTCACATAGAGATATAAGAGAGGTTATAAGAGGAAATGGTGTATGATGGCTGATATTAAGAGTCTATTTGATAAAGTTTTCTTCCTATTTTGAGTTTCAAACTGTCATCATAGTTCTTTTTGAAGAATTACTTTCTTGTTGTTTTTTGAAAAATTTTATGATGAGAAGTTATTTTTTAGAACGATTAATTAAGTTGTGTGATTTCATTTGAAAAAAAATAAATACTTATAATTCACACCACAGTTTTCTAAGAAAATTTCTTCACCACAACTTTACAATCATCATAAAAAGATTCAGCCGTCTCAAATGCACTTTAAGTGTATGTATGGGGCAACATTCTACGTTTGGCTACTAATTTATTATTATTTTTTTTAAATTTCTAGGTGGGAAGCTGATTTTGAAAACCATATCTTTTAGAGTATGTGATTAATGTAAGAAAATTGCTGATTTTTTCAAAAAAGCGACTATGTATAACTCCTATAGCAGCTTTCAAAGAAATGTTTTCCCTCCAACAATTTTACAATTACTTAAATGTTTTCCTAACAACACTGTAATTGTCGGGGTCCCAAGCCTCAGAAGTAAAAAGTGGAGGGTTGCGTTAGGTAGTCGACAACCAACGCAAAATTTGTCGAAAAATCATAACTTGAATTTTTTTTATCATTGTGTAAATGCTAGGGCGTCCCCTAGAAGCGACGCGATGTATGATCTGAATACAATGAAAAGTGTTCGAAGGTCGGTGTCTGGGTGTAGTGTCAAATATGCAAGTGTTCTCACATTACAGATGAATGCGGGTAAAGAAGTTAGTCCATGAAACTAATATTAGGATAGGATCTTGAAATATATATACTCCCATGGATAAACTAATATTACTAAACTCTTTAATATTATTTTAAAAACTAAAAAGATGTCTGAGGAGTGGAGGAAGAGTATTTTGGTCTTCATTTTTAAGAATAAAAGGGACGCTCAAGTGTGTGCAAATTATAGAGGAATTAAGTTGATATGTCATACTTTAAAATTATGGGAGAGGGTAATTGAACATAGGTTAAGACGTATTACAAAGATTTCTCATAATCATTTTGGATATATGTCGGGCAGCCCTACTATGGAAGCCGTGCATATATTGAGAGGTTTGATGGAGAAGTTTAAAGAGAATAAGGAGGATCTACATATGATTTTTATTGATTTAGAAAAAGCTTACGATATGGCTCCAAGAGATATCCTTTGGAGAGTTCAAGAGAAGAAAGGTGTTGATATGACTTATATTCAAGTTATTAAAGTTATGTATACTAGAGCTGTTACTTGTGTTCGAACAAAAGAAGGATTGAACAAATATTTTCCTTTACATCAGGGATCCCATCAGGGATCCGCTTTAAGCCCATATCTTTTGCTTTAGTTATGGATGCTCTTACTGGACATTTACTGGAGGATGTACCTTGGTGTAAGCTTTCCCCTGATGATATCCTTCTGGTGGATAAGGCTAAAGAGAAAGCTCCGTAAAAAACTTGAATTATGGAGGTCTATATTGGAGTCCTAAAACTGAATACATGGAATGTAATTTTAGTAGTAGTAGCTCTACTGACAGAGTTGTAACTGTGCACTTTAGATATCTCGGGTCTATTGTTCAAAGTGATGGTGATATAGATGGGAATATAGAGAATGTTATTAGTAGAATTCAAGTTTGTTGGTTGAAGTGGAGGAATGCTTCGGGCCTATTGTGTGATAGAAAAGTACCACTTAAACTGAAAGGAAATTTTTATAAGATGGTGGTGTGACCTGCAATGCTCTGTAGCACTGAATGTTGGCCTTTGAAAGAGAAGCATAAAACTAAGTTAAGTGTTGTCGAGATGAGAATGCTTAGGTGGATGAGTGGCTTTATACTTTGAGACAAAATGTGAAATGAATATCTCTGTGACAGGGTTGGTGTAGCTCAAGTGGTGGACAAAATTAGAGAGAGACGTCTTAGATAGTTTGGTCACATTAAACGTCGACATTTTGATGATCAGATTATAACAATAGATATTTTAGATTCGACTTATATTAAGAAAGACAGAGGTAGACCTAGAAAGACTTAGACATATTGTATAAAAAAAATGATCTTAATTTATTAGAATTAAATGAAAATATGACACTCAATAGGACCCAATGGAGAATAAGGATTCATGTAGCCGACCCCACTTAGTGGGATAAAGGTTTGTTATTATTGTTGTTTAATAAAATGCTAAAGCTACTCTAAATGAACCATGCGTTAGTAACATAAGCTCTAGAGGTTTATTTTCTCCTTTGAGTTCTTTTCTTTTTTTCAATCCTCAAACTTTCATCTTTTTATTGACAATTATAGGGTGACTTTACCTCGATCTAACACTATGGGAGATGCTAAATTATAAACCTTACGAGTTTTAAAATTATTAACTTTCGGAACTCTTACAATAATCATATACCAAAACCAAATAGTCTTAAACTACAATTTATAGTGTTATAATCAGATTTTTTCGAGTGTACTCCTTGAAACATTAATGACACTAACTGTTATTCATAGCCTTTGTAACTATTGCAATGTTGATTAAATTTTTACATTTTCATCACTCATAAACAACGTAGTATATCTCTTTTTTGGCTTTCTTTAACTTGCAGCCTCCTAAGTTCTGCTTTTATGATGCAACGAAACCAATATATACATCACGAAGAAATTTACCTCCAACAACAGTTGACAATAGCAAGGTAAGTACTTTATTTTTGTCGTGTGATTAAAATATGCATATCATATGCTACTCTTTATGTCAGTATTATTTTTCCAAAGTAAGCATATGAGTTCAAATTAAGTTTTTTTATTGGATATTTTTAAAGTACCCTCATACTTGTTATTTTATTATTCTATATTTTCTATGTCAACATCTGACAATTTTTCTCCAGCTACATGATTTCACTTTCTCTCTTGACCTATTGATTATGGTCAAGTAACATAGAGACCATCCCCTATGTGCCTCAAAGAGAAGATCAAATCAAGAATTAAAATGTCTTTTTAGCATCTTTGGCATCCTCTCTTCTTATTGACTTTGAGATGGTTGCCTCTCTGTTGTGTTACTCTTTGATTCATGCTTCTAGGTGCTTGGGCTTTTGGTTTGCCTCCAACAAAAAGGTGTATGTGTTATTCTCATGTTACCAGAAAACACTACAATTTCATGGATGCGATATTTTTTGAAAATCAATCCTTCTACCATGCTCAATAGGAGAGTCCAAATGAATATCAATTTTGGGATGCACTTGATGACACCTATACGGCCTCACCACTTACTCCACCTGCCCTCCTATCCTGGTTGAGAATGTCCAACCAACCCAACCTGACGTCCATAATTTATGTGTGTATACATGGAGAAGAAAAACTTTGAGCAGGTGGAAGACAACTTGCAAGGATGGAATTGCTCAAACCAAAACCTGAGTTTGTATTCATCTGAAATTTTGGGTCAGGAAGAGCCTAGTACTGATGAGTTATTCCCTTGTCTGATGCAAAGAGTGTTTGTAGCTTATAGGACGATATCCTCATCCTACAAAACTTTTGTTTCTAACCTTATCGTGTGTAGATTTCTAAATCCATTCATGAAGCTCTTGAAAAGTCATAATAAAGGAAAGCAATTGAAGGGGAGATTCAAGCACTGAAGCATAATGGCACATGGATTCAGACTAAACTCCCTCAGGTTAAAAAACCAATTAGATTCAAATGGATGTTCTATATCAAATACAAAATTGATGGGGTATTGAGATTCAAAGTCTGACTTGTTACAAAAGATTTCACTCAGGCCAATGGGATTGCATATTATGAGTCATTCACAACAATTGTCAAATTAACATTATCAAAGTTCTCCTTTCAGTAGCAGTTAAGAAGGAATTGGAACTGCATCAACTTGATATAAAAATGCCTTCTTGAACGAGGATTTGGAAGAAGTATATATTTAGATACCCCCATGGCTTGAGAATGATTCCAACAAATTCTTAGTATGCAAACTCAAGAAGTCTCTTTATGAGCTTAAGCAATCATTAAGAACATGGTTTGAAATGGGTTTTGCTAAAACTATGAGATCTAATGGATATTCTCGAAGGTCAACCTGATCATACCCTGTTCATAAAATATACTTGGAGAGATAAGATTGTTGCACTGATAATATATGTGAATGATATGATTTTTACTGTTAAGGATGAAAGGAGATTTTCAACATCAAAGAAGTGCTTGTCATTGAGTTTGAAATCAATAACCTAGAGCTATGAGATATTTTCTAGGTATGGAGATAGCAAGGTTCAAGAAAGGTATCATTATATCACAGAGGAAACATATCTTATATCTACTAAAGAACATAATGACGATTGGATGCAAGCATGTTGATACCAATAGATCCCAACAAGAAGTTTATAATAGAGAAGAAGAATGTGCATCTTTGGATAAAAGAAGATATCAAAGATTGGTAGAAAGACTCATCCACTTATCACATGCGAGGCTAGATATTTTATATTTTGTCAGCATTGTGAGCCAACACATGAATAACCCAAATGAATAGCATTTGGAAATAGTGTACAAGATGCTCAGATTTCTTAAGAAAACACCTAATGTGCATCTTTGGATAAAGGAAGATATCTAAGATTGATAAAAAGACTCTTCTATTTGTCACATACGAGGCTAGATATTTTATATTTTGTCAGCATTGTAAGCCAACGCGTGAATAATTCAAATTAATAGCATTTGGAAATGGTGTACAAGATTCTCAAGTTTCTCAAGAAGACACCTTGTTAGGGATTAATTTTTTGAGAAAATCAGAAACAAAGAAGCAGACATCGATACTAATGCAAGTTGGGTTGGGGAACTCACTAACAGAAGATCCACCACAGGTTGTTACTCCTATGTATGGAGAAATCCGGTTACATGGAGTTGTAAGAGGAAAATTGTTGTTTCTGGAAGCAATATTGAAGTAGAGTATACAACACTCGCCTCAAGAGTATCTGGATTTATAAATAATTAAAGGAATTAGGGTGCGCCTCTGATAAGCCTATACAAATGTTTTGTGACATTCAAGCAACCATCGGTATTGCCAAGAATCCAATGTATCATGACATGACCAAACATGTTGAAATTGATGGTCACTTTATTTCTGAAAATGTTAATGATGGAGTTATACAACTAAGCTACATTCTAAGGCACCAACAAATTGTTAATGTCTTCACCAAAGTTCTTCCTTTAAGCATGTTCTTAGAACTTGGCCTCTACAACATCTACGACCCAAGTTAAGGGGGAGCGTGGAAAGCTGAGAAGTTCAATTCTTCCATGGTGGGTCTTCTGGCTGCTTCACAAAATCATGAAAAGATTTGATTGGGGATATCTTTGGAAATAGTTTTGCTAGTTTTATTTTCTTTCTAATTTAGACTAGATATATTTGGTAAGTTTGTGAATTAGGAGGGATTGCTTTCTTTATATGCATGTACCCTACATGTGAATATTTTAAAAAAGTATTTTTTTTGTAATAATATATATATATGTATATATATGTATATGTATATGTATATATATGTATATGTATATGCATATGTATGTATATGTATATGTATGTATATGTATATATATATATGTATGTATGTATGTATATGTATGTATGTATGTATATGTATGTATGTATGTATATGTATGTATGTATGTATATGTATGTATGTATGTATATGTATGTATGTATGTATGTGTATGTATGTATGTATGTATGTATATGTATGTATGTATGTATATGTATGTATGTATGTATGTGTATATATATATATATATATATATACACACACACACACACATAAATGTTGAAAATTGAATGGAAGCCCCTCTTCAGTTGTAACTTAAAGACTCATATTCCTTTCGACACAATCGAACAAAACAGACGAGAGAACACGGGAGGGATCCAGAGAGAAGAGACTGTTGTGCCCTAGCCAAGGAGAAATCGAAGAAGAGGAAGGAAAGGGCAGCAGGTGGCTCACGTACGGTGTCGTTTGACTGCAATATGGGAATTGGAAGAAGGAATTGAGAAATTTCAGCCTGAGGAAGAACATATCGATAGAGATTTTGATGTGGTTGCTCGCATGAGGAGTCGACGTTATTATTGGTTGTGAGTCTGTCTAAGATTGACAAGCCGACATCGCAAATGTGAAGAGAAGACGCGGGACGAGCACGCAACACCACTTGTTGGAGGAAGAACCGAGCAGCTTGTGCAAGGAAGAAGTCACGTACTTGCAGAGCAAGGAGATCGATGCCCTAGCATGGCAAAGCCCCTATACTCAAAGGAAGAAAAAGGAGAAGACTTGGTGTGCTCGCAGAAGAGGTCAATGGGCTTGCTTGCAAGAATGAGGGAGCTCGCGCAAGAGTTAGGGCGACCGAGAGTTTATTAAGCTAAGAGTATAACTATGATGATTTTTTACAAACTATCTATAAAAACTTTATGTAAGGGCATATGGCCCTTTCAAAATACTTACAAAATCCATCTAACATATGTTTTAGATTGTAGCAAAATAAGTAAATGGAATTAATGTGGGGTCCTAAGAAGAAAATTAGTGAACAAATAGGCGTTGAGGCTAGAGCTTTTACAAGGGTAGTTGTGCAAATTAGAACTAAAATCATATGTAACACTCATTAAGAATAATTGAAGAAAAACGATTCATAAAATCAATCCCAAATATACGGGGTAATGGTATACACAAGTCATTTTTAAAAGTTTTTTATTGTATATCCTGAATATTCTTCCAAAATTCTATAAGATAATTTGCTCTATTCAAGCTATAGAGATTATCTTATAGGTTTTGAATATCAATGGAATTTTGTTATTTGGGTGATCAAATCATTAAAAGGAGTGAATGTTTTAGATATCTCTGGTCTCTTGTTTAAAGTGATGGTGATACAGACGGGGTGGTGTTATTAGCAGAATTCAAGTTGGTTGGTTGAAGTGGAGGAATGCATCAGGCATATTGTGTGATAAAAAAAAGTATCGCTTAGACTTGAAGAAAAATTTTATAAGATGGTCGTGAGACTTGCAATGCTTTATGGCAATGCTAGGTGGATGAGTGGCATGAAACTAAGCTAAGTGTTATTGAGATGAGAATGCTAGGTGGATGAGTGGCTTTACACTTGGAGAAAATGTGAAACGAATATATTCATGAAAGGGTTGGTGTAGCTCCCGTGGCGGACAAGATTAGAGAGAGTCATCTTATATGGTTTGGTCACAATAAACGTCGACCATTTGATGCTCTGTTTAGAAGAGTAGATGTCTTAGATTTGACTTATGTTAAGATAGGTAGAGGTGGACCTAAAAAAACTCTGGAATGTTGAATAAAAAATGGTCTTAATTTACTAGAATTAAATGAAATGTGACGCTAAATAGGACACAATGGAGAAAATATGTTGTGTAGCTGACCCCATTTAGTGAGATAAATGCTTCTTTTTGTTGTTGTTGTTGTTGTGCGGTTCCAAAACATATGTTTTTCTTTCTATCTCATAGTTTTTTCTCCCTGATAGTTAAGATATTGTTTAATTCTTTTTCTCCTCTTAACCTGATGATCAAAATACATGCTTTTCAGATTGTTGATTCTATTGTATCCCATGGAAGTTTCTTGAGCAATTGCTTGATAGAACACAGTGTGGTCGGTATCCGATCCAGGATAAACAGTAATGTTCACTTGAAGGTAAGAATTATAATGAAGAAAAATTGGATTATGATAATTATTTTTTGATCACGGTCAAGTCTCAAAGTCATCATATTTATTTCTAGATGAACTTTGCAATATAATTTTTATCGTTTGTTTATGTTACTCATTTCAAAGCAAATCTAACGGACTTGAGATTTATAATGATCAAATTTTGATGAGTATATATTGACCCAAAAAATTTTCATTCTAATGATAACTATATATTCAAGGAAGCCATACATTCATACCGCGTAATTCCTATGTATTTACATATCTAACACCTAAACTTCAATTTTTACATATACCCATGCATGAAAAAGTGTAATTCAATTCTAAAAGATGAAATAGTGGTATTTTTGATATAATATGAAAGATTGGGCGATATTAATGTACAAAAGCAAAGTTTATGTGCTTGATATGTAAGGAATTGGGTAGTATGAATGTAAATGTCTCTACTTATATTTTCTATCTTGTGTACCTTATATATATGCCACATTATCTATGCATGAACAAGGAGTATTTCACTTCTTAAAAGTTAAAATGACTGTACTTTTGATGTAATATGAAAGATTTTGGTGGCATAAATGTAAACAAGTAAAAGTTTAGGGGTTAGATGTGTAAGGAATTGTGCGGTATGTATGTATGCCCCAAAATTTAAAGGATCGACTCATTACTTATATCTTCCATTTTTTGTACTTTAAAACCTTTGGGGCATTATTTATGCAGAATACCGTTATGCTCGGCGCCGACTTCTATGAAACTGAAGCAGAAATAGCAGCATTGCTTGTTGAAGGAAGAGTTCCTATTGGAATAGGAGAGAACACTAAGATCAAGTGAGAACTATTAAATTTCTAAACACACTCTTAACCATATACTTTTAAGCACAACATCAAAGGCTTGTTTGTTTGTGTTGATAATTTGCAGGGATTGCATCATAGATAAAAATGCAAGAATCGGAAAGAATGTGATGATTTCCAACTCCGAGGTATGACTTCTCTTCGCCGGAAAAGTTGCGTTTTGGAACGACTTAACCAAAATTTTTTTGGAAGATTTACATACATATGACTCAATTTATATGTATTTACATATCTAACATCTAAACTTCATTTCTTACATATGTCACCTTACCCATGCATGAAAAGGTATATTTTACTTTTTAAAAGTTAAAATGTTGGTATTTTTGATGTGATATGAAATATTTAGGTGGTATAAATGTAAAAGCTATGTTTAGAAGTTAGATTTGTAAATACAAATAAATTGGTTGGTATTTATGTAAATGCCCCGCCCCAATTTTTTATTAGGATGGGCTCTAAACTCATTAGATTAGCAATTTAAGGGTGTAACTGAACCAAACTAACTCATGAGTTGGCTTGGGCTTGGCTTGATAAGTGGCTCGTGAGTTAAGCTAGTTAAACTCAAGCCAACCCTGACTCAGACTCATTAGCTTATAAGCCAGCTCGTTTAAAAAATAGATTAATATAAAATATTCTCAAAACGTATTAAATTTCAAGACTGTATTAAATGATATTTTATATTTTATGTCAATTCATTTCTCATCATTTATCTCTTAATTGCTCATTATATTTGTCAATTTATTATAACACTAGTTGACTAGCTTGAATTAATTTTGATTTTCCTCTTTCATAATAAACAAGCCAACTCGAACTCTTAGAATTAAAAGCTTGAGCTCGAGCTTGAATTCAATTAATTAATCCTACTCAAGCTTGGGCTGAGGATGGCTCCAGCTCGACTTGGCTCATTTAAACAAGCCGATTCAAATTCATAGAATTAAGCTCGAGCTCAACCCGAGGATGCCTCTAATGCAATGAAAAGTTTGATTAAATTTTTATATATTACACTCAAAGTAAATTTAATGATAATGACATTCTTCCTTTGTTGCAGGGCGTGCAAGAAGCAGACAGGACTGCTGAAGGGTTCTATATTCGCTCGGGTATTACAGTTATACTTAAGAATTCAACAATACCCGATGGGTTTGTAATATGAGACTGAAATATTTACCATTTGCAAATAATTGTAAAATATTTGTGGACATAAAGGGCCATTTCATGAATAAATTTATATTGTTTGTAATTTATTCAGTATATATACATTGTTGTTTTGAGCTTTAGAAATTCTTACTAGTGACCAATGGGGCATTTACATACATACCACCCAATTCCTATGTATTTACATTATCTAACGCCTAAATTTTATTTTTTAGAAAATTGAAATGCACCTTTGCATTCATTGATAAGGTGGTATAAATGTAAATATTGAAGTTTAGGTGTTAGATGTGTAAATTAATAGGAATTGAGTGGTGTGTATGTAAATTTTTCTATTTTGAAAGGGCATTTGCATATATTCCTCCAAATTCTTATGTATTTACACATCCAACACATAAATTCAATTTCTTACATTTATGCCACCCAAATCTTTAATAGCACGTCAAAAATACTACTATTTTAACTTTTAAAATGTGTAATGCATCTTTTTATGTATAGTTAAGGTGGTTGCATATATGCAAAAAAATTGTAAGCTTAGGTGTTAGGGAAAAATATTACATCATGACTCCTAACGTAGTGCTATGTTCGGAGTCCACTGATATGCGGACATGTGGCTTTAAGGAAACACACGTCTGGTCTGGTAACACAGAAGAATATTCTCTGTGTTATTTCACGTTCTTTAGGTGTTATTGTGGTGTCATTGATGTATTATTGTGTTGTTATAACACTGAGAAAATTCCCACAACACGATAACACACGAAAACAACCACAATAACACCTGAATAATGTGGAATAACACAGGAAATATTTTACCGCGCTAAAATGATTTTTTTTTTTTCCTATCACCTCCACGTGACGTTATTTCATTGGACTTCAAACGTAGCTCTACGTTAGGAGTCCTAATGTAATATTTTTCCTAGGTGTTAGATACGTAAATACATGGGAATTAATTGATGTGAATTTCATGCTTTGCAACATGCCCCCTATCATTCATTTAAAAATGTGATAAATATGATGCTAAAATGTAATTTGTTTGAATTGCTTGGACCTTAGATTTATTTATGGCAGCTATAGCAATAGGAAAAATAAAACAGTGAAAATATCATAAATCTTTAATTGTGTTAATTGCATGTATACCAGTTAATTTTTTCTTAGTCATATATATATATATATGAATGCAACTATAAATTCAATTTTAATAATCATTAAAAGTACATTAATCCCCAAACATACTTCACAATATCATATACTATAAGATAATACATGTAAATTACAAAGATAATAAATCAATAAGCATCAATTATGTTTAAGTGAAACAAAAAAGATACGAATGACAACCATAAAATAGCCAGACAAGCACAGCCTTGATTTTGAAAGAGAACTCACTACAAACAATTAATTTATTTAAGTTCCATGTTTTTAGATATTATATTTACACGCATACCGCACAAATCTTGTGTATTTACATAACTAATACTGCAAGTTTGCATTTATTACACATTAGCTTTATGAAAATTCACTACTAATACTTGCTATTTACAAATCAGCCACCTTCCATTCATTTCTCAAATTCTCACTCAAATATGAAAATTCATGGCAAAACCCCAACTAGTATTTTACATTTTTATTAAATTCTCAATAATTTGACGGTGGCACACGTAAATACATTCATTCGATAGTTTAAAAAACTCGCCCGATAGCTTAAGTTGTAAATATCAATATTTTGGGGAGTTTGTATGTAATTATCTCAAAATATAAAAACCCCAACTATTATGATACATGTTAGCAGAAAGTGGAGGAAAAAAACCCTCAATACTCTTTAAAATTCTAATTAGATAGTTGATGCTTACAAAGGCATAAAATACAAGGCTCATACTTGTATTTAATAAATCACATATAAATTCCTGAACCTTAAAATATATGTTCCCAACTTTCTAGTAAGATTTTGTACCACGTTATGGGCAGGCAATGAAGGGGGGGGCATTTTACATCAAAATGTGTAGATGTAAATCCATGGAGGATAACACAAATCCCTACAATTTGTCTGACCAAGAAACAAATCAAACTTGGTCTGACAACAAAGATAAGGCATTGACCTTTCCACACATTCTTACAATCTCATATTGACTTTTTGGATGATCTTAGTAGGCCTACAGATTCCGTTTATGTCTTTACCTCGATCCCAACTTCAGAGCAGGATCTGTCGAGAATGTCGGAGATGGGGTCTCAAAATTAAGTTATCTTACCCCTGCAGCCCTCCTTGATTACTACTGCCTGTGTTCTACTTTGCGAAGAAAAAAATGGGTACATGGAAAAGATTTGAGTTATGAAGAACTTCGCTTCGGATATAATCGCCTAAATGTCATCATCTTCGTCCTTCATCGAATTGGGACCATCCTCGAAACCGGTTCCAGGAGCGAGCTCGTTGAGGTCTAAGAATCGCCTCCTCGGTACGCTGCCTTCGTGTACCGGGCTTTCAGCTTTTGCTTGTTGTTGGGATTGGGGTGCTTCACTGGTAGTCTCCTCAACTTGCATGTGATCGATCTTCTCATCATTCATTTCTTCATCTTCTTCTTCGTCGTCGTCGTCGTCCTGTTGTGAACCATGACTAGCGGATGACGGTTCTAGATCATTCATTGCATCTGAGGCGGCATCGGACACATTTGAATTATCTGCCTTTTCAGACTCCGCATCAGTATCTGAAAGTTCGTATTGCTTGTAATTTATTCGTGGTTTCGTCGAGCGTTTGCTTCGCCTGAGTCCGTTCTGGAGTTCATCTACCGATCTCAATTTTGCTCCACGTCTGCTGCGGCTTCGAAGTTTCTTGTGCTGGCGATGCTCGACTGAATCTTCACTGATACTCAGTGAATCTTCTTCGTCATCTTCTTCGTATTCTTCCTCGTCTTCTGCATTATCCTCCCAGTGATACTCCTCATCCCCCTCGGAGCTACTGGAGACCTTCTGCTTTCTATTTCTTAGATATTCGTCGTCGTATACAGCCTCTCCAACTATATCGTCATCGCTGTCAAAATACGCCTCATTTTCTGAAACGGCTTCAACAAATTCCTTTGCAGAATATCGTTGAGGTCTTTTCCTTCTTCGGTTGCTACAATTATCAGAAAAAAATTACATAAATGTCTAGAGATAATAATAATAATAATAATAATAATAATAATAATAATAATAATAAGATGCATTTACATACATATCACACGATTCTTATGTATTTACATATCTAACCTAAACATTCATATTAACATGCATACTACTCGAATCTTCAACATCACATCAAAAATACCACCATTATTACCTTTTAAAAGTGAAAACATCTTTTCATGGATAAGTTTATGGCACAAAAATGTTGTAAGTGAATTGTGTTGTATATATATGTAAATTTCCTTAATAATAATAATAAATCTAGTCCAATATGTAGTGGTGATACCTGCGATCAAGCGGGCTGCTATGGAATTCATCATCGGTCTCCTCATATTCAATGGGATTTGGTGATTGCGCATCAAATGCGTGCTGAGGCGTCGGCGAGTCACCATTCAGCCCGCCATTGGACACCGGTTTGGCAATAGGTTCTCTTTTGTTAGCTTGCTCTGGAGATATTTGCCTTTTCCTACCCAAATCAGATTCACAAGTAAACAACAGCCATAAGGAACTTAAATTATGAAAACAAAAAAAATTATACAATTATTGCGCAATGAGATAATTTACATACTTTGTGATCTTGATAGCCTCATTTATGGATCTATCATAGTCATCTGCAAAAGCATTTGATTGGAATTATAAATGAGATGAGCAAAACTAGACACTCAACCATTAATACAATAAATGCTGTCGAATATGAAATAAGAAAAAAACAGGTATATAAATGCACATATTAAAAGTAAACCAGAATAGGGACCACAGTTCACACTACATAAATGTATGGTTTCGAAATCAGGACTGAATGACTGTAGATAGCAGGATGAATGTGCTAGTAAAGTCTTGTAGATGGCGGCAAAATGTACTCGGTTGTTTCTTATTGATGACCAGTGATGAGGAAAGGTGTAATCGGTTTCAAAATGTACTCGGTTGTTTCTTATAAACAACTTAATAATAAAAAATTCATGTCATGATTTTTCGACAAAATTTACGGTGATCGTCGACTACCTAACGTAACCCTCAATTTTTCACATCCAAGGCTTGGGACCCAGCAATGACAGTGTTATGGAATTAGGTCATATTATGATAGGATCTTGGGATATAGATATTCTCATAGGTAAATTAATGGAATTAGTTGATATTATGATTCATAGAAAAATAAATATCTTATGTATTCAAGAAACTAAATGGGTTGGAGAAAAGGCTAAGGAGATTAATAACTTAGGTTTTAAACTTTGGTATTCATAAATGATTCGCGCTAGAAATGATGCAAGTGTAATTATAGATAACATATTGAAAGATAATGTTATAAAAATTAATAGAATTGGAGATAGAATTATAGCTCTTAAGATTATTGTTGACACTAAGATTTTTAATACTATATATGCTTATGCTCCTCAAGTAGGTTTAGATATAGGTTCTAAAGAAAAATTCTGGAATGACCTAAAAAAATTAATACAAATGATAACACTTAAGAAAGAATTTTTGTTTGAGGTTATTTAAATGGACAAGTCGGTAGAGTAGTAGAAGATTTTAGAAATATTCATTGTGGCTACGGTTTTGGAGTGATTAATGAATATGGTAGGGTCATATTAGATTTTGCTTTAGCGTATGATTTTTTTATTGTTAACACTTTATTCGAGAAAAGAGAAAAGTCTGTTATTAATTATAAGAATAGATCTAATAAAACACAAATTGCTTATTTTCTCATGAGAAGAAGAGATTGTCGAGAATGCATAAATTATAAGATCATTCCAAGTGAGGATTTAAGTACTCAACATCGATTATTAGTTAAAAATTATTTTTATGAATAAATTTTAAGATTTGGGATGCTTGAGAAAAATAAATTCAATGTGGGATATAAGAACAAACACCATAACAAGTGACAAAAAAATGTACTCGGTGAATCAAAAGAAAAAGTTTCAAAAAATAAAAATAGTTTGTGGAGAAATAATAATGTGCAAGAAAAGATAAAATATAAAAAGTTATGTTATAAAATTAGTTTAAATGTAAAAGCTTACAGAACAAAGAAAAATATAAAATGGACCGTATAGAGTCTAAGAGAACAATATGTGACGCTAAAAATCTTGTTTTTGGGGATCTTTATAATAGATTAGATACTAAAGCAGATGAAAATATAAGTATAAACTAGCCAAACAAAGAGAAAAGATAAGTAAAGATTTAATTCAAGCAAAGTGTATTAAAGATAAAATCAAAAAGTATTTTTCTCAGATAAATATTCAACATAAGTAGGTGAGTTATTTTGATGAACTTTTGAATGAAGCTTTTAAAAATATGAACGACCTTAGTGATCTTAATATCGTTAATAATAATAAAATATTTTATTTTTTTATCGTAACATAGTAAAAAAAAAGTTGATGAGTCTTTAAAGAAAATTAAAGGTGGAAAGTCTATCAAACTTGATGAAATTCCAATTGAAGTGTGGAAATATTTAGAAGATTTCAGAGTTTCTTTGCTTTCTTACTAAACTCTTTAATATTATTTTAAAAACTAAAAAGATATTTGAGGAGTGGAGAAAGAGTATGTGAGTCCTCATTTTTAAGAATAAATAGGATGCAAGAGAGTGTGCAAATCATAAAGAAATAAAGTTGATGTGTCATACTTTAAAATTATGGGAGAAGATAATTGAATATAGGTTAATACATATTACAAAGACTTCTCATACTCAATTTGGATTTAGGTCGGGCAGGTCTACTATAGAAGCTATACATTTATTGAGAGCTTTGATGGAGAAGTACAAAAAAAATAAGGAGGATCAACATATGATTTTTTGATGATTTAGAAAGATCTTACGATAAGGTTCCAATAGTTATCCTTTGGAGAGTTTTAAAGAAAAAAGGTGGTGATATGACTTATATTAAAGTCATTAAAGATATGAATACTACAACTGCTACTTGTGTTCGACAAAAGGAGGATTGACCAAATATTTTCCTATTTCATGTTGGATTACATCAGGGGTCGATTTTAGGCCCATATATTTTGCTTTAGTTATGGATGCTCTTACTAGACATTTACAAGAGAATGAACCTTCGTGTATGCTTTTCACCGATGATATCCTTCACGTGGCTAAGACTAGAAAAAAAACTCAAAAAAAGTTAACTTATGGATGTTTAAATTGGAGTCTAAAGGCCTTCATTTGAGTGGAACTGAAACTGAATACATAGAATGTAATTTTAGTAGTGGTAGCTCTAGTGGCATAGTCATAACTATGGGTGATCAAATTATTAAAAGGTGTGAACACTTTAGATATCTCGGGTCTATTGTTCGAAGTTATGGTGAGATAGACCGGGATGTTATCAGTAGAATTCAAGTTGGTTAGTTGAAGTGGAGGAATATTTCGGGCCAATTGTGTGAAAGAAAAGTATTGCTTATTAGATGGTGGTGAAACCTGCAAGGCAATATGGCGGTGAATGTTGGCCTTTAAAAGAGAAGCATAAAGCTAAGTTAAGTGTTGTTACACTTAGAAAAAAAATGCGAAATGAATACATTTGTGATAGGGTTGGTGTAGCTCCAGTGGCGGACAAAATTCGAGAGAGTTGTCTTAGTTTGTTTGGTCACATTAAATGTCAACCATCTGATGATTCGGTTAGAAGAGTAGATGTTTTAAATTCGACTTAGACTTGGGCATATTGTATGAAAAATGATCTTAATCTATTAGAATTAAATGAAAATATTACACTCAATAGAACGCAATGGAGACGAAGGATTCATGTAGTCGACTCCGCTTAGTGGGATAAAGGCTTGTTGTTGTTGTTCTTGTTGAATAACCTAATAATAATTAAAAATGTCCTCATGATACACTAACTGATACTAAAAATAGACTGATGATTGAGGATTAAAATAAACTTTGATTACAACAAGTCCATTGAAAAGTAAAGAATTATCCTCCATCAAGTTGAAATATGACAGAAGAAAGAATTAAAATTTCCAAACTCACAGAGTGACAGCTTTCCAAAATAACATAAACATATGAAAAATTCATCCCAAAGAAAAAGTCAAAGGGTGAAGACATCACTACCATTACCAATATCAACAGAGCTCTTCAGCAATCTTCAAAAGCATAGCCACAATTCAGAAAAAAATAATAATTAAAGCTTAGAAGTCTTAATACATACTGCTACCAATTTGATCTACCTAAATTAGTGGCCAATTAAAACTATTCTGAACGGAAGTGGATGCAAGTAGAGATCAAGTTCTCTCTCTCTCCCCCTCCCTCCCCCTTTCTCTCCCTCCCTCCCTCTTTTGGATTTGTGAGAGACTCTAAAAGAGTTAAATGACGAAAGCAATCTAGAGTGAGACGTGGGTGAGCAGTGTCTTGCGAATGATATAATGTAAGTAAGCATGCTCAAGATTGCGAGTGAAATAGGGTATATGGATGTGAATGATATTATGGATAATGCATTGCATACGTAAGTTTCATGAGTTCAAGGTGGTGGTACAAATGAATTAAGTCGCTATAGAAATTAAGAAATACTAATAAAATTTATTTTTAATAAAATTAAAATTAGTTAAGGAAATTGTAGCGATTGTGTGGTTAGTGTCCATAAAAAAAACTTTCGAAGAGATATCATCGGTTCCAAAGGACTGATAGGAAAAGGACATGATCATGAGTGGAGAAAGGAGCAACACCAATAAAAGAGTAGGCGGTAGGAGTTGGTGGAATTGGAAGGAAGCAATGAGAGCAAAGGTGAGGCAAGGAAATCCTAAGCAGAGCGGTGAACATCATTACAAGAGTAGGCCAAAGTAGAAGAAGAATGCTAGGCATTGTTAAGTAGAATTGTTTAGGTAAGATGTAGTCATAGAAAAATTTAAGAATGTGATGATCTTTTTAACAACAATGTTTTTGCTTAATATTTTTGCTTTAATACCAAATTGAGAATGAGTAAAACTCACGAAATGATGAGATGGTAGTTTTTCTTTTTTTTTTTTTAATCGCCAAGGGAAGGAATTTGGAGAAGAAGTAGAAAGAAAAAAATAAAGAAAAATAGAGTAAAGAATATTAGACAAACAAATTACTGAAAAGAAGCGAGGTAAAAAATAGAGATAAAAATATGAAGAGACCACGTCATTAGCGGAAGGGAGGAGGTTCAACCAAGAGAGAGCATGCAAAGGTAAAAACACTTCTCTGTTCATCTTCAACTGCTTAAATTACAAGATTGTAAGAGCTTATTGAAAATGATAAAAGTACCCCTAAAAAACATATAATTATACACAATGTAGTTTGTTGGAAACATAAAAACCTTTATTTTTATCTATAAATATAATTATGCACAATGTAGTTTGTTTCCACACCTTAAGATGTCATCTAATGCTCTCATAGTTTGTTTCCACGCCATAAGAAGTCATCAAATGCTCTCAATTGGTGATATTGTATCAACAATTTTTAAATGATTACCTAACCATAAGTATATTCCAATAATCACGAAGAAGATAAGAATTGGTGCAGTAGTACACTAAAAAAAAAATTGGAAGAAATCAACGACCTTGAAAATCTCTTTTAAAGAAAGGTCATGTTTTATAGAATATACAACCAAGTTGTAAGAATGATGCTGAATTGAGCTAAAATTACTCTGACTATCTAAGGCAATCATTAAATAAGCAGATTTCCATCATCTTCTAAAGGGAAAAATGAATCAAGAATTTTGGTATTTCGCCCTTGGCAGTTCAAAGAAAGCATAACCAACACTGAAAATTTAGAGATCTTAATCTACACTCACAATATTGTCGAGTTTGAATGTTGAAGGTGTGCCATTGAAGCCATCTCTTTCTTCTTCAAGCTCGAGTCTATATCATAGTCTACAAAGCTCATCAACATTTACACACATTTTACTGGGTAAGGAGCTACAGTCCTCCAAAAATCTTCTTTACTTCTCTCTAATTTGATTACATTATGCTTTATCCTAAGCCATTGTTTTATGGTTCACAATTGAAGCCTTCAAGCGACGGCATGGTTGTCACTAACATAAAGATGAAGATGGAGCCTACAATACTACAATCATATGGTAAGGAAATAAACCTGCACATCCATTTCTTCCAAAACATTTTGTGAATTGATTGAATAATCTTTGCGTAATTATTAGAAGTAAAACTGATGTAAAATTTTTGTATGGTTCAATCCATATTTTAATTAGAGTGCTCGGGAGTTGCTTATTTGCAAGTATTAAGAATGCAAGTGTAATTCAATGCAATGTATGTAAATAAAATGCATGTGAAACACTCAGGGTTATCTGATTAGCAAACCCAGGGTAGATTAATATGTGCGGATCTGCCAAATTATTTTTTTATTTGGTTGGAAGTAATTAAATCTAATTCTAAAAAACAAAAACAAAAAAACCTATGGCAAAACATTGACGCAGAGTTGGAAGTTGCGAGTGCAATGCAAAGTCAATCCATTGGTGAAGCTCGATCATGAGTAGATGTTTCAAGGAAAGCCAAATGTTTCACGGTGTTGCCGATATTGCAACGAGCTGGAGGCTGCGAGGTCGGCGAGGTCACGAGGAGAGCTTCATGAGCATAAGAAAGATGGGCAGAGCCAAAGTTCAGAAAGAAAGGGTGGCGTCAACATCACACGAAAAAAGTCGAGACAAGAGAATCCGACATCATGCACAGAGCAACGACTTTTAAATTTGCTCAAATTGGGAAAATTCTAAATCCATAAAAAATCAGTTATTTGAGGTATTATAAATTCAATGGAGAAATACTATGAATTTGACAAAACACTTTAAATTTCAAATGCAACACAATCCTAATTCTTGCAACCAAAAAGCCCCATAGGTTGGATTTGATTTATCATTTAGCAACCAAAATTACCCAAAGTTTACAGACTTTCATTGTTGGGTTAATGTAGGTTAGCATCAGCTAAAATTATGAAACTGAAATTCAACTTGTTCTTTTTATTTAAGTATAAGATACCATTTATTTTATCATGTCATTGCCAACATCTTTCCAATTAATTTTTAATAGTTGCCGAACAACTAATTTTTAGTTTATAAAACTTTTAGAGTGAATTAAAGGAATATATTAATTTAGAAAAATCATGAAAATGAATTTTTAAGAAAATAAACCTTAGAAGTAAAGGAGTTGATAGTGAAAATGAGTCGCTTAATATTGCTAGAAAGTAAACAATGACAACATGGTTAGATTTGTCAAGTAAAGTTGATTGACAAAATTCTACTTATTATTAAATTCAACAAATTAGCTTTATTGAAGTAACATCAATTCTTAATTTGTGCATATTGGTTGAAGCGTTCGCTGAAAAGGGGTAACTCCAAATATTAGAAATGATATAGCTCATTCGACATATTTGCATAATTATTTCTCTTAACTTCACCAAGTTTGGAAGCTAAAGGGTGATAATTTTTCTATGAAAGGTTACAGGGTGATAACTTTCCTATGTAAACATTCTATTCATGGGTAGAATTTCGCCTACAATTATGGATTGGATATGAAAATCTATAACCCACATGACAAGTATCATCCAAGGTTGCTTTTCTTAATTAAGGTAAATGCCAAGAAATAAATATCTTCATACATAAACTATTGATTCCCTTTTCCAAGCTGAAAAGCATATCTAAGTTTAGCCAGACAATGACTTTCTTCTATTCTTCAATTGCTATATATTAGTAACACCAATTGAAGACATTCAAATACCTATGAAGGCAATAGTCAACTAGGTATTATACAAACTTATTTTTGCAGTTGCATGAGCAAGCACAAAAAAGATGGTTACGAAGTGTTTAAGCTTGCTTCGAAAACAAGAAAATATGAGATAGTATTTTGGTGTCAGGATTGTCATGTCTTTCGGTTTCTACTTTAAAGAGAAGTTAGGATGATAAAATCAAAAAGGAAGTGGTAGATCTTAGTCTCCCTGATAAATCTAAGAACGTGTACCTTTTTTCAACACAGTATTGTATTATTTTATTCTTTTTCTATTTAGATTTTGGGTGCCTGCTTATAATACATATGTAATTTGTTTCTTCTTTCAATAAGAATGGTAAGCGTCATATATATATATATATATAT
>NW_018164549.1:4706328-4714367 GCF_001263595.1 Phalaenopsis equestris | reverse complement strand
TATATATATATTAGTATTAATATTATAAGGGTGGTATTTGAAAATATTGTTCCCTTATGTGCTATTGGTTCCAGTGGGTTCCAGTGGGAATTGAACCTGGGTCAAAGGCAACTTACACCTCAGCTGCCTCCCGCCAACTATATATATATATACATACATATATAAGAAATTCAACTAGTTAATTATGTGATATATATATTAAAAAAAAAAGCCCAACGACAATATATTAAAAAATGAAAGGATAAAAATGGGTTGTATGAGTGGGCCTAGAAAGGTACCCTACACACAAGGTACAACCACACACAAAAAAAATAAAGATACATATAATACCAAAAAAAGTCAACCACCAAAACGCTCGTAGGGACAACTTAATTTAGTCTTGCCTCTACCTCTAGCTCTAGGAAGGGAGCCAGCAAGCAAATTGGTGAGTTGCGTGTCATTACCCGAAGTAACCAATGTATCATCCATTGGATTTTTGAGCTCAAGTAAGTCACCATTCTTTTTCTTCCTCCTGGATGTATAAATATGTCATTCTTCATCCAAAGACTGACTCATCTGATCAGTATGTTGGCCAACAGATTGTCGGACATATATAAGTTGTTGAATCCCTTGCGTCTGACTAAGAGTAACTGCTTGCTCGTTTAGATGAGGTGGTAGAACTGTAGTAGAAGGATTTCCAAATGTTGTAACCACATTAGGTTCTAGTGTATGTAAAGTATGAATGGTCGCCTCTGCACCAGATACTTCCTGGGGATGAGAAGTTGCAAGGCTCTCCTGATTATCGATATGAACATCTTACAGTGGATACAATAGAAAAAGGTCTATGTTCCATGACAATTTGTTGATAATATTCATTATGTGTTGTGCCCAACAGAAGCCTAGTTAGATTGAAGGTAGGTAGATCAAGCTTCATAGAATCCCCAAATATGGCTCCAATAGAGTAAAGAACCTGATGATTAAAAAGTGCAATTTAAGACCAGGTAAACTAAATCATACTGATACTGTGGGAGGTGTTCAAGGTTTTGGTCAAAATCAAGAGTCCACTTAAGTAACTTCATTGACTTTCCTGCAACTTTAAAATATTTTTTAAAGAAAACTCGAGCGTAGTCTTTAGTCATGGTTAACTGAATCAACACGTCTCCCATCAAAGAGACCCACTTTCCACTTGCCTACAATTTTGAGATTATCAAAACTCTTTCTAATTACATCCATAGGTGGGTGTCCCCACTAAATATTTCCATTAAGAGCAAATTTTAATTTCTCAATGAATGTTGAAATTTCTAAATCAGAGAAAAAGTAGCTTTCTACATTTTCTACTTGTCTTCTTAACAAATGGGTAATCAGAAGTATATTTCTTATAGCTTGAGGGGAAGGCAACAACCGACTCCACCAGAATATTACTCACCATGTGGGCGAATGAGGCTTTGTCAGATTCAAACAAATAAGGAGAGAGCTCACCCATCAAGTTGGGAGAAAGTCCACCTGCAAAGACGTCTCGTATGCGCAGTAGGCAAAAAGAGTTAGAAAATGCAAACCGACATGCTCTCGATCTCAAGACAGTTGAGCGAGCCGAGAGGAGACGCGAACAGATAGAAGAGCAGCGAGCCGACAGAAGATGAAGATGCGAACGCAGAATCTCAGCGTCGAAATAGTCGATGACGTCGCGAGCCGACAGACGCGAAGAGGAGACTAGAGGAGCTCGGCGTCGAAACAGGCGAACAAACGAAATAGTTGAAGCTGAGGACTAATGAGTGCGAGCCATTTTTCTTTCGATTGCTTCTGAATCATACGTGACTGAATCATAGACGACCATAATCATCATTCGAAACCCTAGCAGAGACGACAGAGACGACCGAAATTGCCATTTAATTAAGTGATACATACATACATACATATATACATAAATACATACATACATATATATACATCTATGCTTGTAGGTATATATATGTAGGTATATAAGTAGGTATGTGTATCTATTATCTATGTGTGTGTGTGTGTGTCTCTCTCTCTCTCTCTCTCTCTCTCTCTATATATATATATATATATACACACATACATACATATATACATATATGCAATTTCAAAGAGTATTATATTAACAATTACCATTAACTAGAAGATAAAGTGATGCATAGTTGTGATATATTTGAGTGAGTTAGATTTATCATAAAGAAGAATTAAGATATAGATGAGAATAGAACTTCTAAAGTTAAGGATCGCCAACTAAAATGGAGAAAAGACTAATAAATATTTTGTGGTAGAGAGATAACATGTACATTTAAAGGTGAATTTTATTAAATTAGAATTATATCAATTATATTGTATAGATAAAAGTGTTTAAAACTTGAAAGTACGAAAAAAAATTGTTGACATAGAGCAGCAAAATTAAAAAATATTAAAATGAAAGTATGGTAAAATTAGGAAGAATAAATTAAAAAATTATAATAAATGAAAAGGTTTAAGGTCAGATCAATTGATGATAATATGATTGAAAATAGATGTAGGCTTTGTTTGAGAGCACGTCAAAGTCCTGTTTAGATCCCGAGAATGCCGACGAAATGAGATGCATCTGTTTGGTACAAGAATGTCGTCAAACGTTCTTCGAACATACTAGTATTTTATTGTCATTTCAAATCGCGAAGAAGCCACCGATTCTGGCCTACGTTCGGCGTTTCATGGAAAAAAATGTCCAAAATAACCACCTTTTGTTCACCAGCTTCACATCAGTGGAGAAGATCCCCCATAACTATAATCCTTATCAGTACCATCGCTTGCACTCGAGCTAGAAGACAACTCCCGTCGGTTGGAAGCATGTTTCACTAAGTTCCCCACTAGCTTCAACTGAAAGAAAGCTAGATGATTGCTTGATCACAACCGCAGAACTTCAAAGTACTCTAAAAGAGCTATAAGCTCTTGGATGAAGCCTAAAGTCGACAGTTGCATCGTGTACCGCCTCAAGTGGCTGCCATTCCCAACATACTGGAAGCAGTCGAGGTTTGATAAGGATCTGATTCTTAGTCGGATGTTTCCATGGATCAAAATCTTTTTCCTCCGTCAGAATTTTTAAGAAGCTGGAGGAACAAAAGACGCCCATATTTTCAGCAGCACGAAAGTAGATGAAATAGAGGTGAAGATTGGTAGATATTTGTCTTTTTACCTAATAAAAAGCTGCGAACAATTTATTTTATTTAAAAGATCTTTAAACATTAATAAAAAGCTCATTTATTTCGTTCTTCTTTTAAAACCCCGTATAACGCAGCTTTTCTTAAGGGTAAAGAGGTCTAAAACAAGGCCTGAAGTAATTTGAGCAACGACAATAGTGAAATAACAAACCCACTATAAATGTGGAATGTTAGACGACTATAAAAAATAGTTATATTAGAATGGATAACAATGAGAATGTCAATTCAGTTTAAAATGTCGAGTTTGGGACTAACTTGACCAGAACCTAATCCATTTATTATACAAGACAGAATATTAGACAAAAACCCGATTGGCCTGAACTCAACTTGCAAGACTTATTTATTATATGGTTCATATAATTTGTTTGTGTGAACAAGACCTAATTAAACCAAATATGAAATGTTGACATGTAGGACGATTGTTGACTAATAGAGGGGGTGATGCATTTTAAACCCGTAAATTGAACAAATTACTTTAGAATTTATTTAAATTTTTTGGGTCAACTAAAAACCAAATCAAAGAAATAATTCAACATTTTTGAACAAACACAAACCATTCAAGTTAAACCTGAACAATTTTTTTTTTTTTCAACTAGGTTTGTATTGGGTTGTCGTATATGGTTATTCATTAACACCTTGGATAAAAGTTATTCAAAATGAATTACAAATAATAGCCTCAACAAGTCAAGTTAAGGCAACAAAAAATTAAGGATACACAAGCCTAGCCCAAATAGTTGGGAAAAGAATGATGACTATTGATGGATACTACTTGAACCCAAGCTATTGATAACATGCATCAACTTAATATTAGACCAAAAGTTTGAATCCATAATAGCATAATTGGGCATTCATGAGAAAAGGATAAAGGGATTTAGTGGGGCATAACTAGGGGTGTAAACGAATCAAGCTTAAATAAACCCAATGTTTTCTTGTGCTCGGTTCAAATTCATCTATTCAAAATCAACTCCTGTTTGAAATAGCTCATGAATAGCAATTACATATTCAGCCTGATTTGAATTTTTTGATCATTTGCAGCATGTGTTGACTCGAATTTAACTCAAATAATTTAAAATTAATAATTTTCAATATTTTTTAAATAAAATATAAAACATCAATATAAAAATGCTATAATATATAATATTTATTTAATTATTTAATTAATTCAAGCCATAATGAGCCAAACATGATCAAATAAAAGATCAATTCATGTTCGGCTTATTTATAAATCAAGCTCGAAATAATTATTCAAGTTTATCTCGCTTATTTAACGAATGAATTGAACACAATCTACTAAGTGAACCATAAATGAGCTATAAGTGAACAACGAGCTTCTTTTATAGCTATAGATGTGACAACTACTATCATTCCTCTTGGGATTCATAGTGAATAATTGAGTCATGGACTTTCAATCGACAATTTTGTATATCTTAAGTGAAGAGCGTTATGATGCACCCATGGATTGAGAGTGATTAGATGATTACTTATAAAGCCATAATTGTTCCTTCTCCAAGAATATATCTTGTGGCATTATTAGTTGCGGTAATTGTCCTACATCACAAGAACTTGGACAAAGGATTTGTGTTTTTATACTCAAGTTCAAGATGATAAAGAAAAAGTGGTGGAACATATGTAGGAGTGTGTATCCAATCTCTCAAGAGAAAGCTTTATTGATGACCATCCCAACAAGCTTCAGAGTGAATTATCACCCTAGCGTGACATTCAACATCAAATTGATTTGTTGCCTGATATAACATTACACAATCTTCATCATCATCAAATGATTGAAATGGAGTAAGTTGAGCTTCAACAAGTTAAGTTAATAAATATTTAACCCTAATGTCTACTCTGCTCCTCTTCCCATCCTAGAAGGAATGCTCAATTAGAATATGTATAAATATCACAAATCTATATGAATTGGTGATCACTTGACCAAATGACTTGCTAAATATTTCATGGATAAAAAACATTTTACAAACTTGATCTTAAAATTGGATATCATCAAATATGGATTCACCCAAGAGATGAATGGAAAAGTATGCCTTAACTAGAAGATGAAAGAAGTAATTTGATAATGTTAAAATTGCTAGTGTTGCTTGCTGAAAAAAACCAGCATATTCAAACTAAAAGAAAAAAAAATTATCAAAGGCATTACCAGTATCCAACTACATCACAGCTCCTTTGTTAAAAAAGAATAAGCTTTTCCTGGGGCATTAGAGTTTCTCGAATGCTGGTACGAGCATTCAGGCTAAACTATTCAAAAATCAATTACCTTTCACCAAATAGATCATTTCCTCCTTTTTTTCCTTTTTTTTCACTTTGACTAGAAAGCATGCAACATAGTGATATATGTGGGCAAATGATGAAAATCAAATAATGAAATTCGAGCACCGATGATTCCATCAAGTCTAAAACAAAATGTGTCTTCCCTCTTAGAAACTTATTGATCAAATGGAACAACTTTCTCTTCAATCTAACTATATGTGAGCATTATCCTTAGTCGTACTGCCAAATGGTTACAAAAAAAAAAAAAACATATGCAGACCAAGTTAAGTCGTACTGCCAAATGGTTACAAAAAAAAAAAAAACATATGCAGACCAAGTTAAATCCAATGCAAGAATAGGATATTTCTTTTTTTCGGGAGAAGAGCAAAACACCATTCGAGAAAAAAGATAATTCTAGGAATACTGAACCATTCAATAAGCATTTATGTTAACCACTGATGCACAATCGCTTTCCCTGAGCAAACGGTAAAGGGAAAGGACAAAGGTAAAAATGTGCCTTTTAAAGGAAATCTTTTTCATTGTCAAAGGCAATATCTTGAACGTTTTCTGTATTGGAGAAACTGGAGAAAAACCTGGAGATGCAATCACCATAGAAAAAAAGGCCAATAAGAACTTTGATGTTACAATTGGGGCTTTTTTGCGGGGAAAAAGATGCTATAAAGGCTAAGCAAAAAGATTATAAAAGAGTAAGCTGCCTTTGAATTACCATTTGTGCCCCTATGTACATATGTTTCGCTCTTCTCAGAAATTAAAGCAAAGCGTCCAAACAACTTCGTTAAGACATGTTTTCTGGTTCACAAATTGCGCTAGGATCAAAAATCAAATATTAATGATCACAAAACTTAATATCACTATCAAAACAAAGTTCTTCTTTCCACTATCGCTACAGTGCAAAACAAAGTTCTTCTTTTCACTCTCGCTACAATGCATGCCCTACAATATGAAAATTTACCCATGTAAAAATCTTTGTAGGAGGAAGCAATATCTCCTCGAGTGAACTTCCAAAACATACCTCTCCATATTGAAAATATAAAGGTCACTTTTAGCAAGATAAGTGGAAAACAATCCTTCAATTGACTCCTGTTTCCTATTAAAGTCGGTGTTGTTTACATTTCCAAAATTACTTCCTTCAACAAAATAGAGAAAAACGATTTTTCATAAAAGTCATCTCTCTGCTGACCGGCTCTCATATAAACTTTATTGGATGAATTAGATTTTGCCCAAATAAATAAATGAATGAATGAGATTTCACACAAGATCTACATTTGACCATTGCTTGATTCTAAGATCACACACTCTCACAATTTTCTAACACCACTTTAAACTACACTAAGAAGCTTACAGTCACTGAACAAAATTGATGATGAATTCATTACACCTCATGTAAAAGCAAGAGGTTCCTCAAATCAAATCAGAATCAAGAGAAAAGAAATACAAGATGACACATTTCTAACAAATAAAAGTAACATTATGGTGGCTTAACTCAATGCTAAATCAACTTTGTTATGTGAGTTTCAAAGGCATTCAATACCATTTTATCAAGCATCAACCTAAAATGAGAACAAGAGATTCAGACCAATGGAGAATTGGCATAAGAAAACATATTAGTTGAAAGCCAATTATGCAATAATTTGGACTGAAAAAGAAATGTCATGGTATTTCCTGAATGATAGATTAGGAAGATAAACGTTTTCGGCATAGAAATTGTATGAAAAATATTACCCTAGGTGTACCATAACTTATCATTGATCAAAAGATGGGAAAGGAGTAATCATCTAGAAATTGTATGAAAAATATTATCCTAGGTGTACCATAACTTATCATTGATCAAAAGATGGGAAAGGAGTATGTTGTGAGATATGTACTTCCTGGCATAGAGATGAGACGAAAAAGAACACAAGCAAACACAGATTGTTTACGTGGTTCGATCCAACTGGATCTACGTCCACGGAAGGGAATCAATCAAATAGTTTACTAAGGCAAAAGAAATGGAGAATACATGACTTATACATAGAGATGAGCCCTCATTTTCCTTCTTTGACCTCTCTCTCAAGCGACACCTTGATACAAGGCCTCAAGATGCTCTCCTCCTCTCTAGCTCTCTAGCTATTCTCTCCTCCTTCGTGGTAGCTTAAGATCTCTTCCCTTGCCGCTCCTAAGTCTCGCACCCTTAAGATCTCTTCCCTCGCTCTCCTAGGCCTAGGCACCACTCCCTCTCTATTTATAGAAGCAAGAGAGTGGTAGATGGGAGGTAGGTAAGCGGTAGGTGAACGGTGGGTGGGATGTGGTAGGTGAGTAGTACCACATTACAAAAGTGCTATTTTACCTTAGTTCATTAATTGAGGGTCAAAATAACAATTCTCCACCTTGACCCTCAATTGAGAAGCTTCGAAGTAAAAATTCCCTCCACCTCAGGGGCCCTCAGCCCTTGCTTGAGTCTGCTAAGTCCAAACAATACATGCACTTAGCAATCACGGTTTTTCCGATAAGAGAGTACAACCTCTTTTTCCTGACTCCTTGTATGATGACACGAGGGTCTTTGGTTACTCTGATGCAGTCATTCTCTGCCTT
>NW_018164549.1:4692660-4705894 GCF_001263595.1 Phalaenopsis equestris | reverse complement strand
AGAGTAATAGTTTGCACCCTTCCATAGAGCATCACATCCTTGAAATGCTCGTAGCTCTTAGGAATAGAGTTTAGCAACAGTAGTGTCTTGTCCTCATCGTCCATCTTGACGTCGATGTTCTCGAGGTCGTCGATGATCTTGTTGAACTCGTCGATCTGCTCTGAGACAGATTTGTCTCCATGCATTTTGAAGGAGTATAAGCCCTGCTTCAGAAAGAGCCTATTAGCAGAGACTTTGTCAGGTAGAGTATCTCGAGTTTGGCCCAAAGTGCTTAAGCTGTTGTCTCCCTCGACACCTCCCTCAGAACTTTGTCGCCCAAGCTCAGGATTATCAAACTGTGGGCCTTGTCCAGTATGTTGATCTTCTCCTTCTCGGTCATTTCGGCCGACAATGCCGCCGACCTTTGCAATTCTTCCCATTGAATTTCTCAATGTCGAATTTGACGGAACTCATTGTCGTGGTTAGGATTTCTTCCAAATGAATTTTCCCTGCTTCACCCCGTGAACTTCAGTGCCTTCGTCAACCGAACCAGAGAGCTCTGATCCCTTCTGGCAGAGATCACACCTGTTCACCGGAGAAAACTTCCTGTTCTGTGCTCGCGCCTCCTTCCCGCAGACACTCCTCTGCGTCTAGCGGAACAAATCAAGAATTCCTCCTCTGCCTCTCACACGAGAAAACCTGCCTCTCCAGAGCCGCCGCGCCTCGCCAAACTGCTCAGATCCTCCTGCTTCACGAACTCCCGAGCAGGCCCCGAGCAGGAAATTCCCCGACCCATTCTCTGCGCGATCTCCGCCTCTTCCCTCTGGCTGAGCTACTCGAAAGTCCGAAATCCTCTGCTGGCAGCCCTGTCGCAAATTTTCGGCCCTCGCTCGATGACTGTTCCTCCTCCGTCTCGCCGAACCGCACAACCTGCGGTGCGAATCCAGTCGATCAAAGCTTCCACTGCTCACCGAATCTGACGCGATTTGGCTGCCTGCGATGCGATCCGTTTGCTCCTCTGTTCGTGAATGTCAAGCTCCTCTTCTTCGTCGTTGGACGCGAACACCTTTACGCGAACACATCTAGCCAAGAAGTATGAATCTTCCCACAGACGGCGCCAATTGTTGTGAGATATGTACTTCTTGGCATAGAGATGAGACGAAAAAGAACACAAGCAAACACAGATCGTTTACGTGGTTCGATCCAACTGGATCTACGTCCACGAAAGGGAATCAATCAAATAGTTCACTAAGGCAAAAGAAATGGAGAATACATAGCTTATACATAGAGATGAGCCCTCATCTTCCTTCTACGGCCTCCCTCTCAAGCGACACCTTGATACAAGGCCTCAAGATGCTCTCCTCCTCTCTAGCTCTCTAGCTATTCTCTCCTCCTTCGTGGTAGCTTAAGATCTCTTCCCTTGCCTCTCCTAAGTCTCACACCCTTAAGATCTCTTCTCTTGCTCTCCTAGGCCTCACACCCTCTCTATTTATAGAAGCAAGAGAGTGGTAGATGGGAGGTAAGTAAGCGGTAGGTGAACGGTATGTGAGATGTGGTAGGTGAGCGGTACCACATTACAAAAGTGTTCTTTTACCTTAGTTCATTAATTGAGGGTCAAAATAAAAGAGTAATCATCTAACAAGATCTTAAAGAAACTATTAAGTATGACCATGAGAGAATCAATAGAATCGGGCCAAAGGGACGAAGCCATTGCAGCTTTTGTTAAACCAGTTGTGAGTTCAATGCCAACGCTTCAGGATTTTCTCATTTCGCTAATAGGGGAATATGGTAGAACCACTGAAAAAAAGCTATGCTAACCAACACAAAATGATCTAAAACTGTAGCAGTAAGGCAGTTAGAGATCATAGGAGTGCAAGGAGATGAATATATATATTGCCGAAATAGTTATCGCCGCCCTGGCCTTGATGCCAACTTAAATAAAACCATGAATCTCAAAGGGAAGATTTAAAGATAGATAAGGTTGCAACTAAAGTTTTAAACTGAGGCATAAGCCAAAAACTATCTTAAAGAAGTTATATGCATGCAATTGAAATTTTTTAACAAGGAATATCAAGTAAGAAAATAACTGGTCAAACGACATAATTTCCGTTGCCTTCTAGTAAGAAATCGAGGACTTGGATCTCTAACAAGAATAATATATTATAACACGAAAAATAGTATTTGTAAATCTTTCAACAAACCTTGAATGAAACTAAACTCAACAACCAATTTTTCCAAGTAGGCAGCCCTTATTACAGTTTTTTCTATATTCCCTATATCCATTTATAAATGTAGAATCATTTTTCAGAGCAATCAGCATAAAAAATATTACAGTCTAATTCGTGTTCAAATGTTTGAATCACTAACAAAACTGAAATTATTAAAAGAAATTACTATTGATAAACCTTTCATCAAATTATGAGAGAATCTAAACAAAATGGGATGTTTATAAGAGCAGCACTAGCTCAAAAGCTTTTACATCATACTTATGAAAGGCAACCATCTCAAAGCAATGACTGTAAAGCTTTACAGTGATCTCAAGTATAAGAAAATCATGTACCTCCACATGCATCTCAAAAGCCTCAAAAGTGTTGCACTAACACCACAAAAAATTTAGCTGGATATAACAAAAAGAATTTATTCAATCCTACAACCCAGATCTTCTAAACCAGTGAAATGAACAAATGAAGTTTCTGAATTTTTTATGGGGCTCTCTTATACTAATAATTTACTTACCATGTAGAAATTCAACCAAGATTCCTACATTTCGTATCCCATAGCCTAACTCTAACTTACCATACATAAAATAATGAAGGTATCAGCATGGTACCAAGACCTAACATTCTTCTGCATATAAGAAGATTTTGCTAGTTAGACAAACAAACATGAAGCAATTCCTGTTACCCTAATGGCCTCTTCTTTAGTCATTTTTGTTCCAACTATTAAAAACTAATGAAAATTCATTAAATCTCAGAATACCGAAGTATTACAAAACATTATAGGCATATTTCTCAAATCTTTAGCATCCCCATTTTAAAATACCCAGGAATTTCATTTGGTAATGGTGATCAACCAATTATCAGTAACTTTTCAGTTAAAGAATGTGCACTTCCAGCTCGTTTGAGCACACATACACTCTGATATGCCCACATGGATACCCCCATCTCACTGTGTGCGTGTGAATACTTGTGATATATAGACAAAGGCAAAAAAATTCTGGGGCAAAAAATTAAATCATACCAAATGTATATGTGACTGGTTTTCTGTCACGCAGGGACCTTCCAGAAGAAATCCCATCAGCAATCACAAAGCTATCGAGAAGGAGAGCTTGTCTATGTTGCTTCTTCAACAATCGATCTTTTCTCTGTAATTAACCAATATAGAAGCTTCTTCAGTTTTCTATGTATTGTATTGAATTAAAAACATGTACCATAAATAACAAAGGAGTACCATGCCATTCATACATAAATGGGAATATATTATATATATATATATATATGATGCAGTACCTTCTGAATTTTGTCAACCTCTGGCAGAATATCTATTTTTAACTTCTTTGCCAGTGAAACTTCAGTCCTATTCCTGCTTTCAAGAAGTTTGTCCTAGAAAACATAAGACAAAGAAGCTTCATAAGCATTCGGAGGGAAAAAAGGCATGTTGGAGTATAAAGGAGCCAAAATCAAATTTTGCATTTTATATATTGACCTGGATATGCCCAGATGTAAATTGCAAATTAATTTCAATTAATGCAATGCCAAACCAATGCAAAAAAACTTAAAAGAGATAGAAAAGCTTGACTCCATGATGTCAATATAACACCAACTAGTAAATAAGAACATTAAGAGTTAATGCATTATCTATACTAAACAGCTCCAGTAATTGAAGTCTCTAAATCACTCCAAATGGTCTCTATTTCATATTTCATCAGATCAGAAGTATTAATTAAGTTAACTAACATAAACTTTTCATAAATGTAATTATACCTAAAGGTAAACTATAAAACATTATCATGGTATAGAAGTCAAATATAATATTTATAATCTCTTACAACACAGAAAAGAATATTGATGAGGTAATTTAATTAAGTGAGATTGTATATCAGTGTAAACCTAAAAGGATGAAACTTAATATTTTTTAAATCTTTAAAATAAAACTAAAATATTGGTCTAATATGAATGGTGGGGGTCATTTAATATTTGTAAACTCTTATAATACATAAATTACAGATGCAGTTATGAACCAATGAAGTAAAATTCTATATAACTTTACAATTCGAAGTGTAAAGTAAAGCATGTTTACAGCTGTGGTGCAGTAATTTAATAAAGCAAATATCAGAGACATTAAGGTTCCCAACAACATAGCCGCAGCCAAGAACTCAACAATGCTCGCTAAGGCCAATTGAACTGAAATATTATAATAATTCACGTTACAATATATATCACAATTTAATTAAGGGACTCTAAAGTAAAGCAGTTGATAGTTGGTAGCATAAGTAATTTAGAACTCCAAGATAAAGGACCTCTGGAATTCCAATATTTTTTGTTAATAGAGGTGACTCGGTCTAAAGAGAAAATCCTCATATCCTAAAAGAAGCTCATCTTAAACCTGCTAAGCGAAACTAAATCTACTGACACGCCTATAAATTCCAACAAAAAGTTGAACATAAGTGATTAAGGGTCTGTTTGGGGCAGCTGCAGTTTATCCAGCTTCTGCTGATAAGCAGCTTATCCTGATAATCTACAAATGAGCAGTTGATCCGAATAAGTTGGTTGACTGTTTGGTTTTTGCATTTGGAAAATAGTTGATTCTGGATAAATGACCATTCTGCCCCTGTTCTGGATAAGTTGTTTAGTTGTTTAGTATGTGTGTTTGAAAAACAGCTTATCTGTAACTTTTTGTAGATAATTTAAAAAAAAATTTAAATTATCTGTAATGTAAATTGTAATCAATAATCTACATTTTACTCTAATTTTAAAATAATTTAATTTAAATTTAAGAAGAAAGTAAACTCAAACAGAAGAAAATGTATTTACATATCTACGACATATTTTAAACTTAGATATTCTATTATTTTTGTCATAAAATTTCATATAATACTAAAATCTATGGGCTTTGTTGTGAGAGCCAGAGTATTTAATATCTTAAACTAAAGTTTTCTGGAAATTAACTGAAGATTATAATAAAGCAAAAAGATAGAAGCTAAATTAGGAATTTTAGGCAACATATGGAGAACTAACATGAGAAAAAAAATTAACTGGGCTTAAAAAAATTATCGCCTAATCACACACACACAAATGGAGACAAAGCGAGAGATAGACAGAGAGATTCATGGAAAGAAAACACTAGAACGTAAATAGACAGAGAGATTCACATCCTTTTCCTCCCTTCCCCTCTTCTTGCTTCTCTTCTTCTGTGACACCTGCTCCGCACCTGGCGTTCACTCTTCCTCCGGCGGACCCTCCTCCTGGCCAGAGGCGGAAGACAGATCCTTGCTAGCATCGTGGTCAGGTGATGACGTAGGGTCCCAGAAAAACCCCAGCAAGCTTCGTCTCGACGAGGTGCAGAAAAGAAAACCCTAAAATGGAAAGTGGGGGAGATTCCTCCGGCTGAGTGTCGCCTGAATCCGAGCACAGAATCGAACGAGCGCGTGAGGAAGAGGAAGCGAGTGCAGGTACTTTACTTGTCTTTCGACCAAATGAAATGTGAACTGTTGGTAGAAACCCGCAATCTGCGTCTAATACAAAAGGCGGAACACAACATTTTGAGGGAGGCTTCTAAACGCTATTTCCAAACACGTCGGTGGCGTTTTCAAAAAGCCACCTGTCACAGGCAAATAGTCTCACATTGGCTAGGTGTAGGGCCGAAAAGCAGTATTTAAGTCTTGGGCTGCCCACCACCCATAAGGGCTCTTTTGGGAGGTGACAAGTGGTATCAGAGCAGATTACTGTCTGCCAGGTGTGTGGACTCTCCATGGTCCAGTGGGACCCTCGGTGGAGCCGATCCGTGACGAGGGCGTCACGTGATTGGGTGGAGGAGAATGTCACAGGCAAATAGTCCCACATTGGCTAGGTGTAGGGCCGAAAAACAGTATTTAAGTCCTGGGCTGCCCACCACCCATAAGGGCTCTTTTGGGAGGTGACACACCGCTCTATATAAGCCCTCCCAAGTAGTCTAGTTGGCAAAGGAAGCCACCAAAGATTTGTGGGCAAAATATTTTATCTATCACACACAATACTTGATATTGCATACTCACTCAGTGTATTAAACCGACACATGAATAATCCAATGAGGATTATTTGGAAGCGGTGAATAGAATCCTGAGATACTTGAAAATGACCTCTGAATATCGTTTGCTCTTCAAAAAATTTGAAAACCGCGTGATTGAGATATACGTATATCATATGCTAGTTGGGCAGAAGAGATAATTAATAGGAAAGCAACCACTAGATAATGTTCATACGCCTGCGACAATTTTGCCATATGAAAAGTAAAAAAGTAATTTGTTATCTCTCAAAGTACTGCAAAATATGAATATCGTACTCATGCACAAGGAATATGTGATAGAATGTAGATTCAAGGGTTTTTAAGGGCGATTAGGATGAGATGAAAGACAATTAATTTGTTCAATGATAGACATGTAGTTATTAATATAACCAAAATTCTATGCATCATGACAAAACAGGACACATCGGATTGACCGACACTTCATCTCAGAAAAGATTAACAAAGAAATTGCTCGCGTCAACTATATTCATAAAAGACTTCAAACAGTTGATATTTCGACCAAAGCACTACCAAGGGTCAATCATGATAAATTGAAGTCCAAGCCTAGTTTGTACAATACATACAACCCAGCTTGAACAGGAATACGGAATAGGAAGAAATTTATTTCCTTTCTTCCTGATATATTTTACTAATTGTTTTTCTTTTATTAAATATTTCATTTTTTTCTTATTTTGGAAGAATTCCTATTTAGTTTCTTTTCCTCATTATATGAAAGCCTACATCTTTGATAATTTCATTTTTGTGCATGGTTTAGTCCATGAAAATGTGTATTCCATTTTTAAAAAGTGGCAAGAGGTGCAAAATTTGAATGAGAAACAAAATAGAGATTATCAAGTTGATAAGTCATTAGGAGTGTATTAGAATTAAAAAAAAATATGCTAATATGAACCTCATCGTGATTAGCCATATCCAAAGCATTTGGGGTGTGACTTTATAGAATATCACGATTTATTTAATGAGTTCATCATTTACATTAAATAGCAAATCTTAAACTTATCAAATTATAAATTCAAACATAACGCCCAAAAAGATGCATAAGGCTTCTTTCATTGGAGTTAAGCTGCTTCAAAGTGGTCATTTAATCCGCTTCATCGAAGCTTAGTATTTAATCCTGAATATGTGATTCCTTTCATTTCAGAACACTTTTAAATCTTTCAACAAAACTTCCAAAAACACCAGCGGTCAATCTCTTGACACTGAAATAAAATGCAAGTAGGGTTCTATACTGCAGCTAGAATTCTTTAACTAAGCATGCATAAATTTTGCACTACACAAATAGTGCCGTAGCAGTGCCATGTCTAACAAGAATTTAAACCGTGAAATGTCAATAAGTTCTAAATTCTAACTACTAACATGCCCATTAGTTTTAAGAATCAAACAAAAACTAGGGTCATTTACATAAATAGCATACAATTCTTATGTATTTACATATCTCACACCTAAATTTTCATATCTACACACATAGCACTCAAATAATATAACATTAAAATAACACTCTTACCACTTTTTAAAAATCGAATACACATTTTCATGCATAGGTTTAAAGAATCAAAGCGTTATATATGTAAATATGAAAGTTTAGGTGCGAGACATGTAAATACATGAGAATTGAGTGCTGTGCATGCAAATTTCCCTAAAAACTAAGACAAACTTCTACCATTCTGCAGGAATTATACAACTAATATCATCAACGCATCTTACCTTCTGAGAACATTGATTGCATAGGTCAAGTACCATTTAAGACTGAAACTAAAAATAGAATGTGAACATGTCAAGTCATAAATTATTGGTGAAAAGATAACATCCACGCAAGGTTCTAAACTCTTAAATAGCCACGTTTTAGCCTTCATGCAAATCATGTAATTTGCAGATAATAAAAGGAAAAAACAAAATCAAGCTCCTCTAAAATCGTATCAACAAGCTAATACTCACACGAAAATAATTCCTGGCCAGATTCGCCGAAATATATGTTAGTATCCAATTAAGAAGGAAAAGAAAGTTAAATTCTAATTACTTAACATACAAATTTGTTGCCAACAGTGACACTCCATCACTAATTGCCGCAGAGAAAGGAAAATGACAAAACTAAAAAGCAGGTTGTATGGTAAAATGTAGTGGACATTTTAAAAATTACAGCACACGTTCAAAACAAAAAAAAAAAAAAAACCGTAAAGAAGGATATTAACTATTATTACATATTACAGATTTGTAAAATGGCATAGCTTCAAGCACAATTTATGGAACCATATTTCCTATATTATTGAAAGTAAAACTCACAGAAACTTCTTGGAATTCATCCAAATTGGACGCAACCATTTCCCATTGGTAGGAGGTATTAGGAGGTGCAGGAACAGTTTTTCCCTTGCCCTTCTTAACCTCAACCTTTCTTATTTCCCGATATAATCGGTGACCTATTATTTCATCATCCTCATACCTACAGAAAAGACAAAAAAGATACAAAAATCTCAGCAGTGACTACAAATCTGAGCATTGAGATTGAATCTATAAAAATAATCATGGAAAATTTTGACATTATCAACATATCGTAATAGTATGTTACCAGTATGAAACTCCCAGAGAATCACCACCAATACGATCTTTCCGAAACAAAGAAAGATGGACACCGTGTTTCAAAGAATTGTCAATATAATTTCTAATGTCTTCTTGCTGGAGAGCAAATTTAAACAACAATCAGTTAGTTCATCACTGTGCGCACTGTTCAAACATGAACCCTTCAAGAATATTCAAAAACAAATTCAGAAAGATCATTCAAAACAATTCATAAAATTAAATAAATATAACCTAAACTAATGGAATAACAAAGATGTATCATATCTTCGAAAAATTTATCAAAAATTACTAGGAGCATAGACAAACAAGTTGCCCCTTCTTCCATGGTCACCATGGCTGGCAAGCTTTTCAATTAAATTATTCAAGGTTACTCAGGCTGTCACAGGTAGATACTTAAGAAAAAACAGTGTAAATATATGCTAATAAAATTAGTTAAATAATACAGAACTACTAAGAGATAAACAACCATGTTTCATCATATTTTTATCCAACAAGAGTGTTATGAACTTTAGGAGTCCAAACTTTATCTCTGCAAAGGACCTATTCACTAGAAAAATTTTTGGTTTTCAAAGGTTTGAAGAGATTAGATGTTCAATCCTAGCTTGTAAAAATTCTTCTAAGCTTAGTAATATTTCAGGTTTGAACGCCGATGAACAACAGACAAAAAATTTGCTTATATTAGTTAAGTCAGTAATGCTCAATTTATCATGTTAATTTCATTGTTGCTATTTATTATTTGTTACACTAATTTGAGCAATAATTTCACCATGAAATAAGCAGCCCTATCTACATCTCTATTAATGAAAAAAAAACTAAGCTATGAGCATGATGACCATCAATGAACTAAGATTACAGCTGCATAAATTCTGTTCATCTATTAGCTAGCTCAAGGTCAATAAGTGTATATTAAGCTGCTTGAATGTGATTATTCACAATTTATTTTTATTTAAGGTGACCTTTTTATAATCTATTTTAAACAAAAAAAATTATGTGCATAAATACATCTGAATTGAAAACAAACTTTATTGATATAGTATTCAGAATAATAGCATGAGGTATTAAAATCTCAACAAACATAAAAAAAAAAATCATTCATTCATGTATTCAGAATTGCAATTTGAATGACCATGAAATGACAAAAAAACAAGAAATAGTTACCTCTACACGAATGTCACATAAAGCTTTTAAAATCAACACTCGAATTGGCGGTTCAAGATTCTTGTATACCTCAACCTCAGCCCTAAACATGTTCATAACTCACCTATCAGCTTTAATTGTATTTACCATTCAAAAAAGGTTCGAGCGGTTAGTAAAAAAATACCCGTGTGATGCAGCTATTGGTATCTCCCCATCAGCTACCTACAACAATAATTAAATGTTAGCTAGTAATTTCTCGCAACAAAATCTTAAAAATCATCACTTTCTCTAAGTTTGAGCAATTAAGCCATTGGCTTAAAGCAACATACCCAATGCCACCAATCTTTTATTTTCCTGCACAAAACTGTAACCCAAGTTGACCGACCTAAAGCCACACGGATAACAGGTGGTATAGCCTGAGAATATTGACATCAATGAGTAAGAAACCAATTTTAAAAGGATATAAGCAAACAAATAGAGGAGATAATTCAACAAAAAGCTAAACTAAGGCACCATTGAAATATGGTAAATGAATCCTTAACTTCATCAACAAGAAAAATTGATACCCCAAAACCTCAAGGCTTGCATTTCCAACGCCATTCAAACCCAGCTAAAGTCCTCAGTAACCACACTCAGAGAATATGCTTTCAAATCGTAATAAATCATGATTTGTATAATTTTAGAAACCCAAACACCAATGCATATGCATATAAAATATAGGACAGTCTACCAAGCTAAACCACAAATGTGATCAACTAAATCCAAAGTTCCAATCCAAGGCAGAAGACGCTCACCTTTAGCAGCGGTATGTGAATATCATCCAATGTATTATTCGGCACCAGCAGCGCCGTCTCAAGCTCCTCTGCTGAGAACTCAACCGATATATTCAGCAGCGGTCTGAATACCTACAACAGGAAAGAGCAAAACACAAATAAAGCTAAGAAAACCTAAAAAAAACAGTGAGATCGCCAGTGGGTAGACTCTCACATTCAAAAAGTTGAGCACGGAAGCAAGCTCCCACATGGAGCGGATACCCCACCGCGGAAGCTGAGCCGACGTTGGCGGCTGCGTTAACGAAGTGATGATCCGGCTAGCCGGCTGCTGCTCCTCCTTCTCCCGACGAGTGACAACACCAACGGTGATGGAGCGGGGCTCCAGCGCCGGCAAGGGAGCCTGCAGTCGAGCTGAAGTGCGGGCGGTGCACGCCCGCGCAGGACGTGACTTCCGGGTCGGATTGTTCGCCTGAAATTGATCCTCCGACGAGGATCTGTCCGGCAACTCAGTCGCCGGAGAACCCGCCGCCGACATCACAATTACGGCGGAGGTGGTGAGGGATCACGACAGAAATCGGGATGCGCGCGAGATGAAGAAGAAATATTGAGGGGAAATCGGGACAGCAGCGAAGGGAGACAATCTGGATCGCAACCATATGACGTAGCAGAGATTAGAAGGAGAGAGAAAGAAGCACAGAGACGGCCAAACGGGGGAGAAAAGAGAGCGGAGGGTTGGGGGAGAGAGAAGCGTGAGAGGCCGAAAGGGTTCCGGGGGTGAAGGGCATTATCGGTAACATTGATGAGTAGGTTTTACATTCCTAATTTATTTAAGGGGGAATTGAAAATTTACTTTCAAGGGGGTAATTGAAATTATTACTATTTATAAAATTAATATTTTATCATATTCAATTACTTAATTTAACTCTAGTGTGGAAATTCATAAAAAAAATTTATTTAATCTATTTTAATTTTATGATTTCAAATTAACCTTATTTTGATCACATTTATTTTTCTAAAAATGAAATTTCCATGGACCAAATTTTAACATAAAGAATTAGTAGCACTTCTTATGCATAAATATAAGAAAATTTTGTTAGAAATATTCATAAGGTTTGTTTACATGCATATCACACAATTCTTATATATTTACATATCTTACATCTTAACTTTCATAATTATATGTATAGTGGAGGGCTTGGGTCTGTGGGAATGTGGGTTGGTGGTGGATCTGAGTATGTGTGTGTTGGTGGCATGTAAAGGTTGTGTTGGTGGTTTTGAGTGTTGTGCTTGTTGGTGGCATGTGGAGGTTGTGTTAGTAGTTGTGGGTGGTGTACTTGTTGCTGGCTTTAAGCGTGTGTTGTGCTGGGTTTTGGTATGTGGATTGGTGGTCAATGTGTTAATGGTTGTGGGTGATGGGCTTGTTGGCGGATGTGAAGGCTATGTTGGTGGTTATGGGTGTGTGTGTGTGGGTGGGGGTGTTGAGGGTGGTGGCTATGGGTGTGTGTTTGGTGGGGGATGGTGGCTATGGGTGTTATGCTTCTGGCTCGTGGTACTGTCTCTTTTCTGGTTGACCTAAATTATTGTTGTTTTTCCTTCTCTGTATTAGTATCGTAATGGTAAAAACTGAAGAAGTCGCCTCATCAACAATGTGGGATAAGGAAGTCACCATAATATTTTGCAACATCTATCTTAAAGAGATCGAGCTTGGAATAAACCCACCACCTACTTTTAACAAAAAAGGGTGACAAAATATTACGAAGAAGTTCAATGAAATGAGAGGAAGGGACTGTGATAGGTTACAATTTAAGAACATGTGGGATCATTTGAAAAAGACTATAAGTTATGGAAGGGACTAAAAGGGGGATCCACAGGCTTGGGTTGGGATCCAATATTATGGATGTTTCAGAGGAGTGGTGGATTGAGAAATTAAAGGTAATGAGTAAACCCCTCAAGACTTATTCTTTTCATTCTTTATCCCTCTAATCTATTTTAAGTATTAAACTTTCTTGTATGTTGCAGGCAATGTCAGCCGTCAAGAAATTCAAATTAAGTGGTATTGAGTCGAACCTAAAGGTTAAGTTGGACCGTATGTTCAGTGGGGTTGTTGTGATGGGCACGCACGCCCTCACCCCAAGTGAGCATGGGTTTGCAAGCATACCAGAGGACTTGGAGACCGAGCAAGTAAGTGGGTCAAGTGAAGGACCCAAACTAAACCAAAAGGAACTGGAGTCCACATGCAAGTCAAAGCGATCAAGGGAGGAGAAAAGAAAAAAACAGGAGTCACATTCATTATAAACACAGTAGCAAAATTGGTGGAATTGTGCACAATTCATGCTGGTACCTCACAGGATACCTCCATAGAAGAATTTATTTGAGTTATGCAAACATATCCTGAAGTTATGTCGGATAAGTAGTTTTATCTTAAATCTTTGAAGTTGTTGGAGGACCCGACCAACAGATAGATATTCATGAAAATGCCCCCCCCCCCA
>NW_018164549.1:4681729-4692644 GCF_001263595.1 Phalaenopsis equestris | reverse complement strand
CCCCCCCCCCCCCCCCGAACTTCTGATTGACTATTTACATTTTTTATGGACAATTCATTTTTTGGAGTTAATATTTAGTGGATTTGTTTTTTTCTGTTTGTTTCAAGGATTATTTGATTTGGATGTTTTTCTTTTCAGCAAAAATAATTAATATGTTGTTGTGTAATTATTTATGCTCATTATAATACATCTGTAGTTTTAAGTTGTTCTTGTTAATGTTGTCTGATTCACACTTATTATTTGAACCTTAAACTTCCCTAGGATGGATTCACATCAACCGAGCCTTATAAGAAAAATCACCGTGGTTATGGTTTTGTTGTGCGAATACTACAACACCTACGTCCCTACGTTGATCGAGCTCCCTGCATGACATCGAGTTATATTGATGATAAATGGGTCGGTGAGCTACGTGGGTCGGTGAGTGATCTCAACTGTTTATATGCAACAGTATAACAATGTCTTTAATTATAGTTTTCACATATATTTCCTTACTTTGCAACAGTGTCAAAAACTTGATCCTAAAGAAAATAAAAATTTAACTTTTTAATTTATATACATTGGGATACTACGCAAGTATACGTATCGTTATCAAGTAATATAGGACTTTTTGATTAAGACCTGAATATCGAACCCACAGGAAAAATACGCAATATGCACTTTTAAACAACAACTTTCTATTCTAAAAATACAATTACTTAAACTACAAATATTTTCACAGTATTAAAATTCAAATCTTTTTAGTATTTTTGATATTTTGGCAGAATAGTAACAATTTAAAAAGATAACTTGAGCTTATGTAAAAGAAAAGTACTAACTTTGATAAATATGTTTCTCTTTATCATGAATCAGTAATAAGTATAGGAATTCTGTTGTGGAAGTATGCAAATTGTGTTGTGTCAAATATGAGCAATTATATTCTTTACCCTTTATTAGAGATGTTATAAAGAACATTAGCTAATTTAAAGTTTGAATAGTTCTGAAGACCGGTTAGGCATAGAAGATATCAGCTCTCACTCTAGAGTTCCCTCGATTCCCTCCACTTGGGAGCTAACATCTCGTATCAAAACCTAAAACAATAAATCAAGTTGGGGGTTTTAACCTGTCACTTTAAAGTCCTCTAACTCTACACCCTTCAATGATTATTTCCTTATTTATTTGCACTAAATCATATGAATTACATTCTCATTCATACAACCTCATGTGATGCTTTCCAATTGTTGATTGAGACAAAACCAGCGTGGTTCTTACATGTTCTCACATGGATTTAAATCATCACAACTTCTTCCAACAATAAAGATCAATACTCTCCACAACTTCCATCCAAACTCTAATTACTTATCATTTTAAGGAGAAAGATAAAGAAAATTACTCATAATCCATAGAGAAAACAAAACCACACTTTAGTTTAAAAATAAAAATCATTGTCAAACCAACAAAAAGTCTAGATTAAAAGTGAAAGTAGTTTAAAACAAAAGATAAAAACTTATCTCAAATCCTCCACCAAACTCTTGAAGTTTCTTTGAATCTCTTCTCTTCTACAACACTCTCAAAATAATCTAAAACCAAAAAGAATAAAGTAAATTTTTGTGGTGTTTGAAAATCTCTCCAAACTCAGGACTCCTCTTCTTCCAACTCTTTTCAGAATTTTCAAGCACCCATCTTCAAATGTAAAAAATTCTTTCTTTTATAAATCTCAAAGAGGTGCCTTGATAACTTTTCAAAATGTGTCCAAATTCGATGTATTCTCCAAAAGATGCCTCCTTTCACAAGTCTTTTAATAATATTTTTGTTTCTAGTGGTCATAACCACCCTCTTTAGCCAATATGTGCCTCAAATACCTCTAAATAAATATATAAAAAAAAACCCGCCGCCAAATAACTGCCTCTGACGCTTAGGTGTGGGGCCTGTGGCCCTTAAGCGTGGTCTTCTCTATTTAACCGGTGCTTAAGCGTCGGATCTGGTGGCGCCGGATCTGACGCTTAGGCGCCAAAACACTTTCCTTATCGCCAAAACACTTTAGCACAATTTTTACATTTTTGCTCCAATTTTGATCCTTTTTCACTCCTTTTAGCATTTTCCACCTTTTTACTTGCACCTGAAAGAGAAACACACAAATACCTTCCATTGAAGCGTAATATCTAAAAAATAAGTATAAAAATGCGTCTAAAAACACTATATATTTTAGGTGTATCAAAATCCCCTATACTTAAAGTGTTACTTGTCCTCAAGTGACACTTCAATCTTTAAAAACTAAATAAGTATGATATGTATATGAGTTTCTTTAGGAGTTACTAAAATTTAGATTTAGAAATTTAGTAGTCCAATTTAGAAAAAAATATTTAGTAAATGAGACCAACTTAAAGTTTAGAAATTTTTAATGTTAAGAAATATGAAAACATGGTACAAAATATGAGTTTCCCTATCTAATTCAGAAATATTGTAGATTTCCAAATTTAGAATTTAGTTCTTCTATCATCTCCACTTAAAATTTTTTGTTAAGCATAATTTTACTCACTATATTATATCATTAAGCTTAAGAGTTTCTCAAGTCTTATACTTTACAAAGATCAAATGCAATCAAATGTGGAACCAATTTTTGATTAGGCACTAATCCTCAAGCTTCTTTTCCCTTACATTTTTTTCTTTTCTTTTTCTTCTTCTTTTTTTTCTTTTTCAAGCAATGATGACTATATCTAGATAGGTCTTTAATGATTTTGAATTCCACTTCTCCTTTCCTAAAGCAAAGTCTTGATATAAGTCTTATACTAAAAAATATAATAGTAGTTTTGAAAATTATTTTAATAAAAGAAATTTAAGTATTAAAAATAAAAGTCTAAATTTCTAAATTTTTCAAAAACACAATTTTTCTTACTAAAGATAGTTACACTATATTAAACATTTTCTACACTAAAAACTTTTTAACGGAAAGTTTTTTTTTATTACTCAAAATTTTAACTAAATTGTCTTACTTATTTCCAAAATCAAATTTTACTTCCCTAATATAACTTCATATACATGATCATTTTTCTTTTCAAATCAAATTCACTCATAGCACAATTGAGAACAAATAAAATTCAAAGATCCTGAAATAATTTTCATCCCCCCCCCCCCAAACTTTTAATTTTTAACAAGATTAAACAGTTTGGCATCAGATATATATAAGCAAAAATGAAAATTAAAATAACATGCTTACATGAATTTTTATATCCTAAGTATACAAGTATACAACTAAAAACAGGAGTAGATTTAATTTTGTTCAAATTTATATCATTTTCATTTCAATTCAACATGTAGAGATTCAGTAGACTTCTAAGTAGTGGGTACAAATATAAAAACAAACAAACACACTAAATTTGATTTCACAGTCTCAACATAAAAACAAACACATTAACAAGATAAAAAAAATTACAAAGTAGCAGTTTTCTGAAATTAAAGTTTAAAACTAAAGTTAAAAAGATTTTTAAACTTTTAAAAAGAAATAAAATCAAGTATAATCCTAAACTAACTAACACAGTACTAAACACACAACAACAGTTACTAGCCTAGAATTTAAAACAAAATACTAACTAAACACAACATCATAATACAACTAAACAAAAGTCCAACACACATCACATAGTCCAAATAAACACATAAATGCAAATGTAGCGAGCCCAAACTACATAGTCCATAACAAAATACAAACATACAAAAAAATCTCATAGTCCAACTCCTCATTCTCAGAATCACCACTATTCCAAATATCTACTGCACTCCTGGGTTACCCCTAATGAGGTTCTCCAGAGATGAATGAAATTTCTCTCATAATCACTTTTTGTTCTATTATACCCATCAATATGATTTGTAAAGCTTTCTGAATTTTGTATATTATCTACAATATAATTGAAAATTGTCCATAATCACTTTTTGTTCTGTGAATGATCCTCTATAATTATTGACTTTGAGTTTCCATGGGCTCACCTCTAGAAGTAGATGGTCTTGAGGTAGATGGTCTAGATGTAGAAGCAACAAACGTTTCCATTTCATAACTCCTTGAAAATCCTCCTCTCCAGCCAAAAATAGAATGTTCAAAATAAGTCTTCACATTCACCTTTGTAATAGGCTTTAGAGGCAACAGTGCTTCCTCCCAGCTATCTTATTTCACTCCAGTCTGCTCACATAAAGAAAAGATCAAGGAAGCAAATCTCAGACCTGCAGTAGTAATAACAGTGGAGGAACTGATGATAGTCTAATATATCAAAGTTTCAGCTTCAATGTTAATGAGCTTTCCTTCCTGGATGCATTAGTTTAACGTCTCCCTCTCTCTGGTAAGTTCACTGAGCTGATTTGTTGGTAGCAGACGAACAAAAATAAAATAGTGACATGCCTTCAAAGGTGCACTTAACTTTGACGTAGGAAAATTGACTCTCCTCTCATTAGTGATTTTCCAGAGTCTTCTTCCATCAGCCAAATAAGAAATAATCTCATCTAGCTCTATCTCAGTCGGACTATAATTCACATAAAAACATAAAGTATTTAGTGGCAAATGGTAGAAAAAATTGATTACCTCAGGTAGAAAAGGTACCAACTTTCCTCGAACCATGACTCTATCATCTTCAGCTTGAGAGAAGTTTGCATAGAACTCCCTAAAAATAGATATAACTGCAACAACATAAGAACAACATAATCGTACCCACTGTCGGCGAATGATCAGATCTTCTACAGACCCACCTGGATTTTTAAACAACGCTCTTAGATAAGCTTTCGTGATTGTAATGCATCACTGTACCTATCTTGAGCCTTCGAACTCACAAATTTGCTCACAAATTTGCTCACAAATTTGCTCAAATCAAAAGGGCTCTTTCTTTTACTCATCTTCATTCTTGGTGTCATTCTACAATTCTATAGAATTCCAAAAATAACTTCAAAAATCAACTCTAAACTACTAAACTAATCTTTCAATGCATAAACTATACTTCCTATACTTCCTATGCGATTTTCATAGATTTTTCCTCAATTTTCATCATGAATAGTAAATTTTTGAATTCTTCCAAATGTACTCAAAATACATGGTGAAAATCCAAAATTTTTGCATAGAAGTAAAGTTCTTACCTTAAGAAATCCGAATCTAGCAATTTTTTCTCAATTCCACCAAGAAATCTCCACTTAATGGCTTTCCCTAGCTTCCAAAATCGTGATTTCGAGAGGTTGAAGGCAACGGGAGGTTGGGGGGGTTGAACCAGTTTGCGTGAGCCGGCGCTTAAGCGCGGATAAGTGGCACTTAGGCACCTGCCTCTCGAGTTACCTCACGCTTAAGCGCAATATGTGGCGCTTAGCCGCCTGTGCCCGCTTTTTGAGATCACGATTTTTGAGATTTTTAAATTTAAGTAAAATGCACTATTTGCCTAAGTATTCCACCCCTAAATGGTCTCATAGCACTTAAATGACTATTTTCAACTCCTTTAACTCTCCTCTCTCTCAAAATTATCTGTATAACTCAATTCAATTTGAGGCTAAAAATAACACAAATTTTCACACAAACAAATGTATATATTCATTCACAAACAATTACAAATACATATAACATTTAATTCTCACTCCAAATAGTCTCGGATGAGAAAATTTTCTAAGTACAAACACTTAACAAACATACACAATTAAACTCATAAAAAGTCATAAACACTAAAAATAGACACTAACATGTAAACACAACGACTCCAAACAAAAAAACTCCAACATACTTAATTCCACTCTTTGTTTGATGGGACAAACTCTGGTCTTTCATTAGTCTCTCCTGGGGCAATCAAAATATAAAGTTGATAAAACAGACGGTGGTGACGTGCTCTGATGCTACCTTCTCCAATCCATTTCTACTTAAGAAACATCTCCTTATATGCTTCCTCTATATAACTAGTATGATTAAATTGCATTTTTAATTTCCATCTAATATGCTTGAGATGTGCATGAAACTCAATTACTTTGGTCTTAAGTAATGCCATGGTAGACTCAATTTTGTTGATCTTTTCCGAAATTCCTTTGATACTAACGGCTAAGAAATGATTATACAACTCTTGTGCACTTTGACTAATGAATCTCTTCCTCATGGTCTCTTCCTTCTTCTTCAAATACATCTCCCATGCATAATTCTTCCAATCCGCCTCCCATGAAGTCATTTTCTCTAAATCTCTCTTTCGCTTAGACTTTTAGGGCTAAAAATGATCTCTCTGCCAAAATAATAAATCTCACTTGGGGCTTCACAAAACCCTTTTATTTATAGACCTAAATCCCTCAAATAACTTCTAGGCACGTCTAGGAACTACCTTGCTAGGAACTACCTTGGCACGGAACTACCTTGGCACGTTTTTACAAACTAATGGGCGGTTAAACCTTCTAGAAACTTAATTTTGCACATGATTTTTAACTGTCGCGCTTAAGCGTCGAATATTGGCGCTTAAGCGCCACTGCACATTTTTGCACCAGTCAACTAGACATCCAAATTCTCATTCTAACATGTCTAGATCACTAAATAAAGTCTTAAAATTAATAATAACACGTAATAACTCAAAAATACTACCTCAATTTTTCTTAATCACACTTAATTAATATTCAAAGCAAAACACACTGATAATTATGTATTGTCTCCCACAAAATGCTTGGTTTAACTTTGTCAGCCAGACGTAACCAATGTTTATTCTGGTTGAGTCAACATCATTCCTTCATTAAATTTATGTTGATCCCCTATAAAATAAGGTTTCAGTCTATGACCATTCACTTTAAATACTTTATCAGTCTTAGGATCTTTAATATCCACAACTCCGTAAGGATAAACTTTTATCACAACAAATGGGTTCATCCACCTGGACTTAAGTTTGCCTAGAAATAATCTTAACCTTACATTATATAGCAAAACTTGTTGCCCTCGCTAAATTTTTTTAGTGAGAATCCTTTGATCATGCCGCTTGTTCATCTTTTCTTTATAAATCTTAGCACTTTCATAAGATTCATTCCTTATCTCTTCAATCTCATTTAATTGCAATAATCTTTTCTCACCAGCATCTTTTAAATTATAATTGAACTCTTTAATCGCCCAATATGTTTTATGCTCAAATTCAACTGGTAAGTGACAAACTTTTCCAAATATTAGTCTATATGAGGACATTCCTATAGGAGTTCTATATGCAGTCTTATAAGCCCACAAAGCATAGTCAAGTTTGACTGAACAATCCATTTTTATTGGATTCACAAATTTTTTCATAATTATTTTAATTTTCCAATTGGATAATTTAGTCAAACCAGATGTTTGAGGATGATAAGTGGTAGCATTTCTATGTTATATGATATTTCTTTAATAACTTCTCTATTATGGCATTTTGGAAATGACTTCCCCAATCAGTTATGATAACTCTCGGCATCCCAAATCTAAATATGTTTGTTTTCAAAAACTTTGCAACACTTTGAGCATCACATCGAGGTAAAGCAACAACTTCTATCCATTTGGATACATTATCCACTGCTAACAGTATATATAAATTCCCGAAAGATGGTATAAATGGTCCCATGAAATCTAATCCCCAAACATCAAATATTTCAACTTCCAGCATATAATTGAGGGGCATCTCATTTCTTCTAGAAATATTACCTACACGTTGACATCTATCACAAGTTTTGATATAAGTATTAAAATCTCTAAAAATAGTAGGCCAATAGAATCCATATTGTAAAATTTTGTATGTTGTTTTGTCAACACCAAAATGTCCCCCAAAATAAAAATTAAGACATTTTTGGATAATCTCATAAGTTTCTTCTAATGATACACATCTTCGAATAATCAGATACTTTCCTTGTTTATATAAAAATGGGTCATCCAAAAATTAAGTCTTAGCTTCAGAAATAAATTTTCTCTTCTGTTGGTATGACATTCCGTAAGGCATAATGTCACTAACAAAAAAGTTCACAATGTCCATAAAACACGCCACTCATTAACATTAATATTGAACCATTAATATTGAACAATTTTCATCTGAAAAATGTTCATTTTTCAAAATAGAAAAATAGAGTGGCTTTTCTAACTCAAGTCTGGACAAATGATCAGCAATTTGATTTTCAATCCTCTTTTGATCTACTACTTCAAATTCAAATTATTACAAAAGAAGAATCCATCTCATAAGTTTAGGTTTAACATCCTTCTTTGTCATTAGGTACTTAATAGCAGAATGATCAGCAGAATGATCTGTATGTACTATACAATGAGTTCTAATTAAATATGATCAAAATTTATCAAAGGCATATGTTATTGCTAACAACTCTTTTTCAGTAGTGGTATAGTTAATTTGAGTTTCATTAAGAGTTTTACTAGCATAGTAAATAACTTTAAAAATTTTATCATATCTTTGTCCTAAAACAGCTCCAATAGCATAATCACTAGCATCACACATCAATTCAAAAGGTTTTCCCCAATCTGGTGAAATTATAATTGGTGTAGTGATTAATTTTTCTTTTAATAACTTAAAAGTTTTTAGGCATTCCTCATCAAAATTGAAAATTGCATCTTTCTCCAGTAAATGGCATAAAGACTTAATAATCTTTAAAAAGTATTTAATATATCGCCTGTAAAATCCAACATGTCCTAAAAACTCCTAATTTTCCTTACATTTATTGGATAAGGTAAATTAACGATCACTTGAATTTTAACAGGATCTACTTCCATACGATTTTCTGATATTTTATGTCCTAATACAATTCCTCCTGCTACCATAAATTGACATTTTTCCCAATTAAGGACTAATTTTGGTTTCTTCATAGCATTTCAAAACTTTTGATAAATGTTCTAAACATGAGTCAAATGAAGTTCCAAACACTGAAAAATCATCCATAAATACTTCAATCCCTTTTTCAATTAAATCACAAAAAATTGTCATCATACATCTTTGAAATGTAGTAGGGGCATTACATAAACCAAAGGGCATTCTTCTAAAAGCAAATGTACCACAAGGACTGGTAAAAGTTGTTTTCTCTTGATCCTCAGGAGTTATTTATATTTGGTGATAACCAGTATATCTATCCAGAAAATAAAAGTATTAATGCCCATCTAGTCTATCCAGCATTTGATCTAGAAAAGGTAGTGAAAAATGATCTTTTCTAGTAGCAAGATTTAATTTTCTATAATCAATGCATATTCACCACCTTGCGACTTGTCTAGTAGGTATTAACTAATTATATTCATTCACAGTCACAGTTACTCCTCTTTTCTTAGGAACACAGTGAATTAGACTAACCCATGCACTATCTGAAATAGGGTAAATAATTCCAGCATCTAACCACTTTAAAATCTCTTTCTTAACAACTTCTTTCATAACAAGATTCAATCTCCTTTGAGGATCAGCCCTGGGTTTGCAGTTCTCTTCCATATGAATTATGTGCATACAAATTGAAGGATTGATTCCTTTAATATCAGCAATTGACCATCCAAAGGCTTTCTTAAAATCTTTTAGAATTTTCATCAATCTTTCTTCTTCTTCCATCATTAACTTCGAGAAAATTATAACTAGTAAAGTAGAGGAATCTTCTAAAAAGACATATTTTAAATGATCAGGAAGTAACTTCAACTCAAGTTCTGTAGGTTTTTTGATTGATGGACAAAATGATTTATCTCTGTCTATCGTGTCCAGAATTTCAAAACTTTCTCGAACAAAGTTTGAATCTTCCTTAAAAAGATCTTCACATTGATCTAATTTCTCTTATTGCTCGTGCTCCAAATCTTGTAATTTAGATTTTTCTTCATAAGTAGTTTTGAAATGGCATTTACTCAGATATCTTATAACATTCATTCTATAACATTCATCATCTTTACCTTTTGCAGGATACTTCATTGATCTTGAAATATTAAAAGTAATAGTTTGATCATTGACGAGCATTGTTAATTCCCCTTTCTGCACATCTATCATTGCTCTTCCCGTGGCTAGGAAGGGTCTCCCCAAAATGATAGGTATCTATTTATCTTTCTTCATATCTAGCACAATGAAATCAACATGAAAGATAAAAATATTTACTTTCACTATGACATCTTCTATAACTCCTTTAGGGTGCGTTATTGCACGACCTGCTAACTGTAGAGTTACAGTAGTATGAGTTATTTCTCATAATCCCAACTTTTAAATATTGATAATGGCATAACGTTAATGTTTGCACCTAAATCACATAAAGCTTTCCCATAAAATATGTCTTCTATTCCCATAAAATATTCCCATAAAATATGTCTTCTATTGCACATGAAATTGTAAAGCTACCAGGATCTTTAAGCTTTTAAGGAAGATTTTTCTGAATTATAGCACTGCACACCTCACTAAGTGCAACCGTCTCATTATCTTCCAACTTCCTTTTTTTTATTAAGAATATCATTCATAAACTTTACATAGCTTGGCATTTGTTTTAAGGCTTTAGCAAATAGAATATTAATTGCAAGCTTCTAAGAAATTTTCAGAAATTTTGAAAATTGTTTATCCAACTTCTGCTGACAAAGTCTCTGAGGAAATGAAGGTGGTGGTTTGTCTAAATTAACTTTAAGTGGAGAAATAGGTCTTTCAGAATCTTTTGGAGTGTCCTCTTTCGATTCTTCAATTTCTTCTCTCTCTACTTCAGTTTCTTTTTAAATTCTGCCTTCCAACTCTCTTCTGCTTCTAAGTTGAACGGTTTTTCTTGCTCTTTATTCTGGTCTTTCGGATTTGTTTCAATATTACTAGGAGGTGTTCCTTGAGATCTATTACTTAATGAATTTGTGATTTGTCCAAGTTGATTCTCAATATTTCTAATTGTAGCTCCTTGACTTTGTAACTGATTTCTCATTTGAAACACCTCTTCTTCTATAGACAAATTCTTCTCTTTAAATTCTCTATTACTATTGAAACCTGGAGGATAAGTAGATCTATAATTATTATTC
>NW_018164549.1:4666710-4681660 GCF_001263595.1 Phalaenopsis equestris | reverse complement strand
TTGTTCCCCCATTGCTGATTATTACCACCCATAGTGTTATTCCAATTAAAGTTGGGATGATTCTTCCAAACTGGGTTATAATAATTTGAATATGGGTTATTCTGCTTGTTATTTATGGCATTCAAAGTTTCTTTTGGTGCTTGAGAATCTACCATTTGGTCTAATGAATTCTCTTCAATCATGAAAATTAGTTGAGAAAAATTCATTCCAAATTGGCCTAACATCCTTGAAATTGCAGCAACTTGATTTGCTAACATAGTAAATGCATCAGATTCATGAATATTAGCTAATTTATAATTGTAACCATTATTCATGAATCTAAAGCATTTACTATGTAGCCAATAAACATGAATCTCTAACATTAAAGATTGATACTCTCCACAACTTCCATCCAAACTCTAATTACTTATCATTTTAAGGAGAAAGATAAAGAAAACTACTCAGAATCCATGGAGTAAACAAAATCACACTTTAGTTTAAAAGTAGAAATCATTGTAAAACCAACAAAAAGTTTAGATTAAAACTGAAAGCTGTTTAAAACAAAAGATAAAAAATTATCTCAAATCCTCCACCAAACTCTTGAAGTTCCTTCGAATCTATTCGCTTTTACAACACTCTCAAAATAAACTAAAAATAAAAATGGATAAAGTAAATTTTTGTGGTGCATGAAAATCTGTCCAAAACTATCTCTCCAAACTCCTTAGGACTCCTCTTCTTCTAACTCTTTCCAAAATTTTCAAGCACCCATCTTCAAATGTAAAAACTCCCTTCTTTTATAAATCTCTAAGAGGTGTCTTGATAACTCTTCAAAATGTTTCCAAATTTGATATATTCTCCAAAGGATGTCTTCTTTCACAAGTCTTTTTATAATATTTTTTATTCATAGTGGTCATAACCACCCCCAAATAACTGCCTCTGGCACTTAAGCGTGGGGCCTCTGACGCTTAGGCGCGGCCTTCTCTATTTAACCGGCGCTTAAGCGTCGGATTTGGCGCTTAGGCGTCAAAACACTTTCGCACAATTTTCACATCTTTGCTCCAAATTTGATCATTTTTAACTTCTTTTAGCATTTTCTTACCTTTTTACTTGTACCTAAAAGAAAAATACACAAATACCTTCCATTAAAGCACAATATCTAAAAAATAGGTAAAGCACAATATCTAAAAGCACAATATCTAAAAAATAGGTATAAAAATGGGTCTAAAAACACTATATATTTTAGGTGTATCAGTGAGCTACTACAAGGACACCCCATAAGGTTCAGTAACATGGTCAGTATAACAAAACCCCTTTTTTGGATATTCTCGATGAACTGCATAGCCATCATGGACTCTACTGCTCCTTAAGAATGACAACAAGAGAGATGTTAGCAATAACTCTACATTTTATCACAAAATGAATTAATGAGAAGAGCAATGGAGTGATTTCAACATTCATCGAAGACAATAAGCAGATATTTCTCCATGGGTTTGAAAGCTCTGGTTAGTTTGTTGAAAAAGATAATTGAGTCAGAGGATCCAACATTGGAGACAAATCCAAAAAAAATTGCAAATGACCCGTGCTTTATGTTATTTTTTAAGGTAATTGTTTTTAACATGTTACATTCAAACGTCAAAATGAGTTACATGGTAATAACAACTTTAACTAATCTGATAGAACTGTATTGGATTGATTAACGGAACCTCATGGATGCGGGAGTATCCACACAAGTATCCAACGCTGAAAAGGTCACGTACATTGGATGCTATGGATCACTCACATAAAAAGTGATGGTTGTATGTGACCTTAATATGTATTTTACTTTTGTGATGACTAGTTAGGAAGGCAACGCGCATGATAGTCGTATTTTTGCCTATGCGATAAGAAACCAAAGACACGACTTCCCTCACCCACCTCCAAGTTTGTTAAGCTATATATCACATTTATTTTTTTCAATACTTTATTATTAATTATGGTTCTTATGTCAGTAAATATTAATTGGTTGATTCTGGATATCCTTACAGATGGGGTATCTAAAGTCATTTCTAGATAAAAAATATCACATTCCAGATTTCAAGAGATCCAGCGGTGGTCCTCGTGGCAGGAAGAAAATTTTTTAACAAAAGGCACTACTCCTTACGCGACGTAATTGAAAGAACATTTGGAGTGTGGAAGAAAAAATGGGTCATACTGCGTGATATGTCGAGTTACTTATTTCCAAAATAAATGCATATTGTAGTGGCCACGATGGCGCTCCACAACTACATTCGACGAAATCATTCTAGGTTGAATGTAGACTTCACCCTTATTGACAATTATCACATGCAGGTCCCATCAGAAACATTTGAATTTCAAGTAGGACAATCTATATCACTATCGGTTGGGATTTTGGGTCAATATATATATATATATATGTAATTTTGAGGAATATATTTTAATTTGAAAAAAAGATTTAAAAGATCTAATGCATTTTAATAGTTCAACTAACCGAGTGCAACACTACAAGTAATGCAATTTTCCCGAGGAATAGACACAATAATTGACAGTGGGCTCGATTAAATAAACTAATAAATTTATGACATCCATTTGGTCTGTGAACCTTTTATACATGACTAACAAGTTTTCCTACCTAATATAAAGATTAGATATGGTTCATATTACTTGGGTTCTTTAGTTCCCTATAGAGGCAACCCCTATAGTTAATTATATCTCAAATGACAGAAGTCACTTAAGAAAACTCTTGATGATGATCAGAGGTCATTGTTATCAAGATTTCAAAGTTTAGGTTTTCAAGGTTGGACATGGGGAAAATCAAGTGGGAAAGAACCAAATAGGATCAATTATTTTAGGAATCCAAAGGAGGGAAGAGTATGGATGTCATGGACTTTGAGGAGTACATTGATGACTCCCAAACTATCCTATTATTTGGCTTTACATTTTGGATATGATATTATTCAATATTTAAATCCTATCAATTTATTATCATGTAAATATCCCAGAGGATAGAAGGGTTTATGTCATATGATGCGAGTAGATTTAGTGTGTAAAGTTTGCAAATATTTTTCAATATTACAAAATACACACGATAGATATAATAATAAATATGCAATATGATCCCAATAAAAATACCTTTTATGAAAATAGTTTATCTTTAAAACTTTATTTAAACTATCAAATCTGCTTCAAAATCAACGCAAGTATATATATCGCTCCAGTAATAAAGGGCTCTAATGGAGTCCTAGATATTGATCCCAAAAAGAAATTGGAAAAGCTTATAAGTAATTTCTTAAAATTATATTTATAAATTACTTATTACAAAAAGAAAAGTAAAGTGAAGTTTAGATATTTACTACTAAAGTGAATGCTACTACTAAAGTGAATGCTATGTAAAATGCAGTTGAAAGACAAAGTTAACTACTAAAACTAAACTTTCAAAAGTAAAATTATGAAAACTAAACAAAATTTTCGTTGACGGAAAGTTCAAATTTAGCAAAGTATCATTCCCCTTTACAATGAGTATATGGATTGTGAAGAAATTAAAATCATTTGAAAATATATATATAATTATTTTTGTGCCAAATAGGAGCAATCATATTATTTACCCTCATCCGAGTGCTATAAAAAACATTGATTAATCCGGAGTTTAGTCCCTAATTCCGTGGTTAGGCTGGAAGGATACCGGCTGCGACTCTAGAGTTCCCACTACTCCCTCCCCTGAGAGCTAAGCATCTCGCATCAATTTCCAATCAACTGGACAAAATTGGGGATTTTAATATATCACCTTAAAATCTCCAATTCTGCATCCAACAAAGTATATTTCACTATTTATTTGCGCTCAATTCCATGGATGACATACTCTCATATGAAATCAAATGTAATTCTCCCTATGTTGCAGAAATCATAACCCTTTTGGAGCATACATTTCTCAACATATTTCAACATTTCAATTGATCAGATCAAAACATAAATGAAGATTGAAGTTCAAATCATCACAAATTATTAACATTTAAAATTGTAGAAAATAAAATTAATTCTTCACAAAATCATAACTCAAAGTAGGGAGAAAGATAAAGAAGACTACTCATAATTTATATGAAGGATACGACAGGATACGTCAAAACACGAACTTCATATATAAAAACAAGTTTACAAACCAAGAGAAATAAAAGACACAACTTATCTCAATATTCTTTCCAAGAAAATCACTAGAAGTTCTCTCCAAGTATTTCTCTCTTTACAAGCACTCTCAATTGTCTCTTAAAAGTGTAATGAAGAAAAAATCTCCCACCTTCCCTCTCCTCTTACAACCCTAGAAGAAAATCTCCTCTTCTCTTCTCCTCTTGCCTTTCACGCCACCCCCCCTTATTTTCTCTTGAAGTCTTCTTCTTTTATTAGAAGCTGCCTCCTTTCAAAAAGAATTCAAAATTCCCTCCAAAAATCAACTCTTTTGAATTCAAAAGAGATGTCATTTGATCCAAGAGACATATCCCTTCATAAAAGAACCTTCCAAAGTATCTAAATGCATTGAATTACTCCAATAGGTGTGTAGAACAAGTGTCCCTTTAAAAATTTGCACAAAATTCATCTCGAACCGCCTTAATTTGCAAACAGTCGTCTCCGACGCATCATGCGTCAAGCCTCTGTTAAATGGCGCATCATGCGCCAATCTGGCACATCATGCGCCAGAATCCCAAAATTCACTATTTTGGCTCAAAATTTCGTCTTTTTTGCCATTTTTATCCAAATGCCTAAAAATGATATGTCTGCAACGAAAACATGAAAATACCCTTCTTTAAAATACAATATCACCAAAAATAAGCATAAAATATGTACTTAAAATAGTATATTAGTTTGGTGTATCATCGTATTAAACAACAACCTCAGAATTCTAGAGAGACAGGGCTTAGACTACATAATAGGGTTGTGCAAAAGTCTACAGATAAGATGAGTGGGGTCTTGATTCATCAATGAAAGTTGTCCTCCATCTGCTTGCATCTTATTCTTGATGTAATGATTTAAGGTTCAGGGTTTAATGCAACTATGTATTTAATGTTGGGTTTCGTGGTCTGCCATTGTGTACCTCCTAGTTAATCAGTCAACTGTTCTCCTATTCTAATAGGTATTGCAGGTATGTATAATATAAAAGAACAATAAAGCATGGTAAAGTGCAGTAAAATGCAGTAAATGTAAAAATAAATCTACATATCTGGGCCTTTGCTATTGCTGCAAGAAGTGTCAGTACAAAAAATATAATATATCAGCATGTAGGAAATTTAAATAAATTGCAGTGAATCAGGTGTGAAGAAAATAAAACAAACCGTAAGAAAACCACGAACAAATAAAATAAAACATGTCATAAGAAAACACAATGCCACATATTGAAGATCGAGGCTGGGTATAAGAATTTAAGTTGGAGGTGGGCTAAGAGCTGAGTTGTGTGCTTCATAATCTTGGTTAGAAGCTACCAACCGAGCAATCTAAGGAGGGAAATACTTGACCTCAATCAAAGTGATTAATAAGTGGACTTTTATATGATAACATCAAAAAATTCTCTAATTTTTCATGCATTTAAAATTTACTTAGCAGTCAAAAGTAGTAGTGTCATGAGAAAAGTACATGTATTTTTTGTATGTTATATGTAAGTATTTTTGACAAATTAAATAGTCCACAAGTTAATCACCTTGATCGAACTAGGACTACTGACAACCTATGAAAACCAAGGGCAATTTCTTGCCAAGAGTTGGTGAATAATATATTGGTCTTATCCCCTCTCCGAAGATCATTTTATAATATCCTACTTTTTGCACACATAAGTGTTATCGTCATTGCTCTTACCACCAGGACCATCCAACTTACACCAGTATGATGCCCCATATATGTCGTTCAAAATATCCCCAAGTGCCCACAAGGGTTTAAACACTTTTATTCAAGGCTCATAACCTTGGGCGTTGGGTTTTACTGTAGGATAAGTAGTGACGAGATTTTTGTTAATAATTGAAGTTAAAAGGGTCTCGGGTCATATGTTAGTGGGTCCATGAATATTCGAGAATGATTTTCTTCAAAAAAATTAGGCAAACCCAATTATCCTCTAAAATGTCCAAAATCTTGTAAATGTGCTCGGGGAGTGACCCTAAAAAGCTTTAAAATCTCCTGAACCATTTCAAGTTCATTTAGTTTTACTATAATGTTGAATTGATCAACCCTAGTTAATTCAAAGTTTCATTTCATTGTTTTGAATTATGCTCAATTTTCATGTTTCAATTAACTTGTGAGTAGGGCAAGTAGTCACCTTTATAGTGTTATGTTTGAGATTTGTGTGGGTAGTTACCCTTATGGGTAAACGTAATGGTTTAAGGGAATTTTATTCTCTCTTCTCAATTGGGCTTCAGCTTGTAGTGTTTTTAAAGTGTTTGTGTTTACTTGTGTTTAATTTTCTAATCCTCTTTATATGATATGAGATCAAGCCTAGCTCACAATCAAGCTCTTAGATTTTTTAAGGATAAATTTGTAATTTTGAAAAAGTTCTATAAAATGTTTTTTATTCTTATTGAAAGATTGAATTAGGCTTAAGCATTGGTTTGGGGCTTCAAATTAATGGATTATTGTCTTCCTAACCTTTGTCCCCTCACACTTGGATCATCTAAACTTAATTATCTTCTGATCTTCAACAATTTGAATGATTACAATTATGTACTTTGGTAGAAAAACATGTGAATTAGTTTCTACCCTTTTAACCTTGTTTTCAATCATTTCAGGGAATTAATTATCATAAATATTTCCCTTTTACCCCTTAATTTGATCTAAATTTTAATTAGAGTACAAAATTCAACAATTACAATTTTAACCCTAGGGTCTTTCACTCCATAACTCTTTTAGTTTAACTCAAATTACCATGAAGCTTTGTTGACTTATTAGTCATAGGTTAATTGAAACATGAGAGGAGAATTTAGATTTTCTTGATATTTATTTATTTTTCTTTAATCATTTTGGTTCAAATTATGAATTTTCAATGTTAATTATTTTGATTAACCAAAACATGCTTTATGTCCTTAGGAATAATTTATTACGTTCATATGAGTCGGAGTACCACTTAGAATAATTTGTCATGAATTTTTGAATTATATTTTAATTTTATGACTTTTAGTTAATTTTAATTAATAGATAAACAAATAATATATTTTTATTTTGTAAATTATTTTTTTTATTTTTCATTAATATCTCTAACTTCTAAGAACATATAGAAGTTTATTTTATATTTTCGAGATTTTTATTTAATTTTCTACAATTATTTCTATAAAACAAATATGGAAAAATTCATTTAACTATTTAAAATTTTTTTTTTACAATTTTAAAAATTTGTAAAAGCATTTCTAAGTTGTTTTCTTTACTAATGGGTAATTTGTGACATTTTGAGGTATATTTATATTTTTGTAATTTTTAACTACTTTTAATTATTTTTAATTAAAAAATAGCTAAAAATTAACTTTTTATTTTGAATTTAATTTTTTTTTCTTAAATGCTTCTAATCTCAAAAAGCACCCCAAACTTGATTTTTAAATTTTCTATTTTTATTTTATTTTCTATAATTATTTTAAGCAAAAAATAATATTTTCTTTAAAAAATGAATTTTTATATTTAAATAAGTTTTATGACTTTGAAATTTTTATGGAAACATCATAGGACTATTTTCTTTAATCAGATGTATTTTTGTGATTTTTTTAGTCATATTTACATATTTTTAATTTTTTATTAATTTTTAAATAAGAAAATAATTAATAATGTATTTTTATTTTAAATCCCATTTTTTATTTTTCTTTGGTCCACTCACTAGATTTTATATTTTTCTAGTTATTTTATTTTATTTTTTATAATTTTTAATTAAAACAGAGTGAAGTTTCTAGAAAATTAGGGCTTTTGATGCTATGGGTGTCCTCTAGCCTTGAAAAAATCAGAGAAAATCCCTGGGGTCATTAGGAACAAACTCTCAAAATTTTATGTGATTTGATATTTATTTAATTAATTAGAATTAAATTTATTTCTAGGGTATTTAATTAATTTAAAATAACATACTAAATAATTTTTTTTTTATTTTTGTTAATTAAATTCTTCTCTGTTCACTTAGCTCAGAGGTATTTTTATTTTATTTTTATGATTTTTCAAAACTAAAATATTATTTTTTTAAGTTAAATATCATTTTTTGTATTTAATTAATTCAGAAAAACTAGATTTCCCTACTTCTCCACGTCAGCCGCCACCTACCTTAGCGTCTCTAAAACTACAGACGACACGTTTTGATTGGTTGCACTTTTCACGTCACCGCTGACTCAGCACGCAGTTCGTGTTTTATCTCCGACACATTCTCTGTCATTCCTTCGATACACGCCTGAATGGGCAGTATCCATACATAGTCCCTGATCATTCATAGCCTGTGAACCACCTGCGTTCTAACCTGAAGATCTCGCTTGACACTTCACTAAATTAAGTGTGGTTTGTTTCTACACCTTCATCTAAGTGAGGCGAACACATCCATAAGGCTAGAATGCATGAAATATAAATTTCTTTCATAAAAGTCCAAAATGATGAAAATTAGAAATTTTCAAGCTATAATTTTGCCCAAGAGGTGAGACCTCGATTGGGTTAGTAGAGAAGTGTCGCCTTGGTCCCACGAACGTCCTCCAAGTGTCAATTTGCTCTGTGGTTGGGTCTAAATATGACTTTGGTCAGAGGGTGGCTCGAGTGTGATCCAAGGTTAGGTTAGAGAGCTTGGGAATGAGGCTTTTGATTAGAGGAATTGATTTTGAGATGTTGTGAAGCTTTTGGGATGATCAATTGGAAGTTTTGTGGAGTTTAGTGGAATGACAAAAAAACCCGTAGATTTTAGTTGAGAAATTAGGGTTTCTTAGTGGGGGAGATGGGCTAAAAATAGTCGGGATGAGCTTCATGAGGTTGTGGGAAGGTTCTGGAATTACTTTGGCACGGCTTTGCCAAGGTTCGTGTATGTCTCCCCTTTGGTCGTGAGGAGGCGGGTATTTATAGGCCATGAAAAGGTGGCCAATTGGGCTGGCCAGTGAGGGGAAAAAGATGCTTAGGCAGAGATGAGGTGAATGCAATTCGCCAATTGGAGTGAGCCACCTTGGATTTGGGCTTTTGGAACTTAAGTAAGGTGGGCTTGAAATTGGGCTTTTAAATTTAATGCAAAAATTTTAATTTTGGGCTTTTAAAATTGTTATGGTGGGCTTGGTGGAGTTTAAATGGGGTTGAAAATTTGTCATAATGAATTTCATAAAGCCTTAAGTGGAGGTAGAGGGAATTGGGTAATTTTGGTGGGAAATGTGTATTTTTTGTATTTTGGTAAAAATTAGACATTTTTGGCAATTTTGGGGCAATTTGGTAATTTGGAGAGGTTTAGAATGATTTTTGGTGAAAAATTAGGTATTTGGTCAATTTTGGGCATTTTTTGGAATTTGAGGGTTTTCTAGTAATTTGGTTAATTTTGGTGGATTTGGGGAATTTTGGGTGAATTGAGGAAAATTAGATGTCTAGGATTGGTTTTGGGTGGTGAGCATGCAAGCCCTGTAAAGTCTTCCTAAAGTCATATGATCCTTGTGAGAACTTATTTTGAAGCCTCCGCATGTTGATCTCAGTCATCCTAACCAAGAGTTAAGGACTTAAAACTGTTCATATGAATCTTTAAAAGAGTTAAGGAGTAGTTATGGACCTCAAAGCCAAGATGGATCAATTTGGGTGAATTGATGGTTTTGAGTGTGTTAGGAAACTTGTGGTGAGTCCAAGTGTGTGTGAGCAATACCAAGCCACCCAGGGTTACCTTAAGGTCAATTAATTCTATGGGAACTTATTCTCAAGTCTTCATATGTTGGTTTTAGCCATCTCAAGTGATAAATAAGGGTTTGTGACCACCCATGTGGTACTTCCAAAGAAGAGTCAAGAAGTGTTTAGAATTTCTATGTGGGTGGGTTTCATCACTAATCCCCTAAGTCAACAAGAAATTCTTATGGCTGGATCTTAGGCTTCTAAAGAAGGGAATTATACCTCATCAAAAATGAGATCAACAACCAAGATGGCGAAGGTGCCTAGAAATGGTTGAATTGAGAGAATGGATAACCAATGTCGTTGTTTGAAGTTGACTGAACGTCTCTTGATTATTTTACAAACTCTATGTTTATTTTATGCACTTGTAATATGGATATTTTTGGTTTTACAATTTTCACGTGTTCAACATTTTTTATTTTCCATTTGAGTTTTTTTTTTTCTTTTTTTTTTGCATGTGAGGTCCATGATGAGACTTTTGACCATGTGGGTTCTTCTGGATGGTCTGTTGATCGTTGTTAGTTAATGTTACATTAGAAATCCTAATGAAGGCAACCAAGTTTATCTTTTCTTTTCAGTACATCGGTTTATGAGGTTCTTCTGCATTGCTTTTTTGGTGATATGCACATGTGACACACATCAGGTTGGTTTTATGTATGTTAAGGGCAACCAAGAACTCATTTCTTTATAGGGTCAACCTTCTTCTTATAGCGACATATTCATTGGTCGGTATATTGAGTTCTATGAGACCTCACACCTACAAAAAAACTATAATTTATTACTTCTTTAAGCAATTTTAACTTTTGTTATGACTAATAGATTGTCTTTTTAATCATTCAGAAAAGATGAGCTCCATAATTTCATGGACCTTTGGATCAGTGCTATGTCACTGCGAACTACAAACTTCTCTACTAACGTCACGTCATACACATGACTACAGGAGAAAGTTCTACAGGTGTCAGCAATGGGCAGACGGTCTGGAGAAGTGTGACTTCTTCCGGTGAGCAGACAGTCTGACAAATTCCACTAGCGATAGTGATCAGGGTTGAATGGTCTCCTTAAAGGACGATATAGCTCGTGACATATGCCGTCTAGATTTTAAAATTAATATTATCATATTTTTAATTGTAATTTTAATATCTTTTTTTCTTTTTCTTACACTTGATACTCATTGTTATGTGAGGCGTGTATCTTATTTTTTCTACTATTTTGAAGTGGTTGTTTGCTTCTCAAGTATCAAATATATTGCTATAACAGTTCTATTGTAAACTGCATTACTGCACAAGAGCAAAATGATCATTTATCTAGAAACAGTCGCAAACCAATTGTTCTCCAACAACACAAATGAAACAGTCAACCAGCTTATCGGGATCAGCTTCTGATCAGCAACTTATCTGGATCAGCTGGTAATCAACAACATATTTAGTGAGTTGCAGATGCCCCAAACAACCCCTAAGTTTAAATTTAAATTAGATTGTGATTAAGGTCAACTTTTCTTTATTTTAATTTTTGTTTAGTTTAGGTTTGTTTTCAAACTAAGTTTTAATTTTAAATTTCAAACTTGGCTTGACTTTATGTTTAGGTGTAAATTTTAAGCTTGGTAGTTTATTGAGGTTTCAATTTATTTTAATTAAGTTAATGTTTATGTTAAGGTTTTAAGTTTAAATTTAAGTTTTAATTTAGGTTTGTTAATTACATTTTAATTTACATTGATTTTAATTTTAATTTTATTTTAAGCTAAGTTCAAGCTCATCTAAGCCGACAAAAGTAAACCCAATCCATCCAAAGCCCAACCTAACCGGGCTTAAACCCTCCAAGCCAAAGTAGGGTCAACTAAACTTGAGTTTAGTCAACCGAACTAATTAAGAGGCATCCCAACCACTTAGGGGTTCTAGGAAAGAAATCATAGACATTGATAGGATAATAATGGAAGGAATGTGACAAAAAAATGAGGTCAACAAACCCCATTTCCTAATTTCTTTTTTTTGCCCATCATATCTTCATTTTTACTGATACATCTACTTACTCACATATGTTTAGGTGCACAGAGCCTCAAAATTTTATTTGAATTCACATGAAATATGCTCATCCAGTCAACGACATATCCCCTCCTTCCCTTTTTTGCACATATACTTTTTATGCTAAGGCATAAAAATGTCAACAATTTTAACATATATGAACATTGTTAAGCATGCTCTAGATGCTATAAAAGTTAGTAAGTGCAACTAAATATTTATTTATTTGAGCTTGGAATCTCCCATGAACAATAAATAAATAAATTAGTGAGGCAAATAGTTTTAGGACAATCACAATTCACACTTTTATTTATATGCAATATCTATAATAATATTACGATATTCTTTGATTTTATAATAAAATTTATCATATTTAATATACTCGTTAAAATCATACTAAAATTATACAAAATGTTGATGAATTGTTTATTATTATTATTATTATCATTACAATATGATAAACACTTTATATTATACAATTCATAAAAAAATTAAGCAATGTCTTGGTAAAATTGAGTTCATTTGAAATTCTACCATATATAACAGCAAACAATAATATATATATATATATATATATATATATATATATAGATAGATAGATAAAGCATGGTCACAGCTATAGAGTTATGATGCTCTTGGCTAAAAGAGGGGAAAACTTGAAACAATAAGCCCTATATAAGTTGATTTATAATGTTTTAATAATATAATTAATAAATGATATATATGTAATTACCAAAATTATTTTAATTTAATTTTAGATCTTATATAAATACTCATACATCTTCAAAATGTACAACTCTAAGAAATTTAATAAATATATAATAATTAATTTATTATGTTTAATATAGATTGGTGAAAAAAGAATTGTAAAAAACATACTAAATGATTCCAAAAACCCAGCTTTCACAATAATGCACAAAATCCTTGGGGAATAAAAATAAGTAAAAATATAATTAAAATAAATTTTAGAATGCTATGCATTATATTATGATAGTTTGTAAATCATTTTTAAAATAAATAAAAAATAATGATCAAGTATGACAAACTAAATTTCAGTACATCAAAACTTTATCCAAATTAAAATAAAAAAAATGACAGATAAAAGGGGCATAAAATCAACTCTGCAAGCTCAAAAAAAAATTTATGAATACAAAATAAACATATAAGTATTATCAAATCTCAGAAACAGATCCTTACAAGCGCATTTGAATGTTGTAAATGGAGATATCACATTATTCCCATATAAGAAAGATATTGGCACCAACATTCATGATAAACTAACATTCAAAATTAATATGGAGAGAGTGTTGTATCATCATAGCCTCTTATTTCTATATCTTGTCTCTTTTCTATTTATGTTTTCACTAGACTTTAGTTATGGATATATGCTTACACTTCAACTATCTTATATCATGCTCAATTTCTTTTTACTAGTTCAGTTAAGTTGTATCTTATTCTCATTCTCATTAACTTTAACTTTAACTTTATGTTCAGTTAAGTATAATCTTCTCAGTTGCATCATCTATTAAATTAGAACCTATCATTCTTCTTTTATCCACCTATGCCAAGATAAACATGTTGAGTATGTTCTATCTTATAGTACCCTCATATGATGTCATGCAAATACTCAACTAGAAATCATTATTACAAGCAAATTTAATCAAATGTAGGCAATCATCCTAATTCACTATAAAACACACACAACTTCGATACATTTCTCAGCACTTCAATGATCCCTCTAAAATTCAATTTGAAAATTACCTTTAATTTCAAAATTTATTATTATTTGTAGCACACATTTTGACATTTTTTATTTTTTCATGCTCTTCAAAATTATTAAAAAAAATTATATAATTTTAATAAGTTTACATTGCAAAAAAATATTTAGATTTCTATATGTGGGGATCAATGATTTAGAACTTCCAAACTTCACAACCAAACATAAATTCAAATACAAGCCAAGTTTTTAAAAGTCCATATTAACCATTCATCCATCAAACCACGACGCCAATGGCCCATTTTAACGAGTGGTATTTTCGTCATTTTAACGTAATCTTGTAGCACCTAACCTTTCAAGGTGAAATAAATTCAGGCTTGGTTTGAGCAGGCCGTGTGCTTTCGTTTGGTTGGAGCGAATCTCGACACCCATAAAAATTTTTATTTGGTGAACAGGGTGAAACGAATGTCTCCTCGAGTCCTTTGGCAGGAATGACAAATTTTGTCGTTTCAGATCATGTCGTCTCTTCCGATTCAACGAACTCAGTTTTTTAAAGAAAGTTTTTGAATGTTGTCGAGGTTTCAAACAAAATCTAATCAAGTCTCTGAGTAGTTGTGTGTGTGTTTGTATCTATTCAAAAGTATAAAAAAAAATCACGAGTATAATCCATTTTATTTTAAGTTTGATTTTAATCTATTTTCAAGTTTGATTTGTAGAATATTACATTACAATTTGTTTTTTATTTGATTTATATGTATTATTATAATTCATAGTAATATTAATAGTATATTTTGTTTATATTTTTAATCATCTAATATGAAATGGCTGTTACATTCATGACAGTTAATTTATGTTTTTTTTTTATTATTGCATAAATTATATAAATAATTACTATAAAAAATAACTATAAATGCTTAAAATGCCACATTTTTATAGTTTGAAAATTATGACAATTATCTCTAATAAAATAACTTGATCTTAGCACAACATGAGAGGTGATAAAGAAGTTTTATGGGACTTTTTTTGTACCACATTCATCATTTGAGTTCATTTGATTGCTTGGAATCATGAAAGTTTATAATTTTATGAGTTTGTTAGATCTATCATTGGAGTGGATATTGGTTGCAGCTAACTTCAAATCAAACTCTAGTATTGTGTGTCAAACAATTTTAAAATAAAAGAATCAGTCGCTTATAATTGTAAACTTCATTCAAAAAGTTGGTGGAGGGTCTATCGCTCGCCATGACTCTTTGGTTGACATCTGTGAAATCAGTTTTTAAGTCCCTGGGGTGCGCGTCTGCCTGAGTGTATCTGCCTTGCAGCACGGGATCGAGTGGTTAGACACATGGGGGTGGCTTGGGGCTCGTATCATAGCCTCCAGTCATTCTTTAATATATATATAGATACGCGG
>NW_018164549.1:4665950-4666700 GCF_001263595.1 Phalaenopsis equestris | reverse complement strand
CGTGTTTGGCACTTGGCTGCATGCATTTGCAACTCATGATCATCTGAGTTGACACTGATAAATCAATATTCATGAATATGAAAGTACTTTGCTGATTTCATAATTGAACAATCTTCGGCTATAAGATTAGCTTAACTGAGAAACATGTTTTAAGCATAAGCACATAAAAATTGAATAGCATTTAACATCTCAAATGAACCACTTGAATTTTTAAATCATATTTCTAACGTTGGATTTAAGGAGGGGATGAGCACGGATGATCACTCGTGTGTATGTAGTTAACAAGACTCATCATTGTTAGGGTTGCAAATAAGTCGAGCTTGAGCGAGTTTAGGCTTGATTCGTGCTCCACACGTTTTAAATTCATCCCGTTCGAATTTGGCTCATGTTCAAAATAGCTCGAAAATTAATTGTTTGTGTTTGACTTGAAATACTTTTTTTTATTCATGTTCGGATCGAAATTGACTTGTTAGAATAAAAAAATTATTATAATCATAAATTTTTAAATAAAACTAAAATAGTAATTTACTACAAAAAAATTCATTAGTAAATTTTACAAAAAAATTTACACAATAAGAATACCGACATTTTTTTGGCCAAATAAATATATTACTTCAAAATTTTAATTACATTTGAAAAAAAAAACAAATTTAATACAATTTAACAATTTACAAACTAAACCGAAGTATGAATAAACTCTCAATCAAAACATAAAAAATTATTGTATTACACGTTTACATTTACAAGTGC
>NW_018164549.1:4657858-4665893 GCF_001263595.1 Phalaenopsis equestris | reverse complement strand
TTCAATATATAATAAATTTAAACTCTTCTATAATTTTATCATCATTCCTCGATCATTATGTTTGACGATTCAATGAATACGAATGATGATGAGTCGGTGATAATATTTGCCTAGAAGATATTATTGTACAATTATAACTACACTTTTTATATACTAGGGAAAAAAAACACCAAATTACAAAAAAAAATATAAAATTTAAGCATATTTAATTAAATTTATATCGGCCCAATTGGGGCTGTCAAAACGGCTCATTGTTCGCGAACAGCTCATGTTCAGCTCGTTAAGAAATTCATATTCGGCTCGTTCGCTAAGTTAATGAGCCTCGTTTTGGCTCGAAATACTACAAATCAATTATATAAGTATATATATACATATATTATGGGTTGTATTTTTAAAAAAATTAATTGACTACAAGGCTTCAAAAATTTATAATCAATTAAAAGTATTAATTAAGAAAATAGAATAAAAATTATTAACTTAGATTCAAATGATGTTTTAAATCTTTCACCAATTCTTAACATCTTATGGCTAATTGATTACTATTAGGGTTGTCAAAATGACTAGACTATTTGTTCGTGAATGACTCATGTTCGACTCGCTAAGCAAACGAGCCAAACACGAACACATTTTTTGAGCTCGAAATATAAATAAGCCGAACACGAGTTGAACCTGGGCTCGCTCTTGTTCGACTCGTTTACACCCCTAGATCCAATGTGATACGAATGATGAAAAATGTTGTCTATTTCTATAAAAAATAATAATATTTGTATAACTAAACATACAATTCTTATGTATTAGGAAAAAAACACAAAACTAGAAATGAAAATGAAAGTTAACATAATAAAAAAAATTAAATGACTTATAATTATTAAGTGAGACTCTAATTATACATTATGAACTCTTTTCATTATTTTCAAGTAATAAACTATACTATTGCACAATTTATGTGGAATTAATATTTAATCCATCAATTTAAATTCCAGACAAACTATTGCAATCCTTCATTAAGGTTGCATATATGTTTGAATTTCAATGTAATGAGTAATAATAATAATTATATGCAACTTTAATTATTTTTATCTTTTAATTGTTTGCAAAAATGGATGTAATACCAATAATGATATTTTGTAATCATCATAAACTCTAATAACATCAAAGCAAAATATAAAAATTAAACAAAGAAGTGAGAATCACATATCAAGTAAAAGATGTATATGAAAACAAATAAAACAATCCAACCAACAGACCTTAAAAAAGGTATATATCAAAACAAATCAAACAAGATAACCAACACTCCAAAAAAGATAATCGGTCGAGCTAATCTGGAAAGACAACCAATTCAGATAACCATAAAAGAAAACTAACCAAGATAAGAAAAAAAGACAGTGTTGGCATCAATTTTTGATGTCACGTGTGTTGGATGTCCACTCGAGCGCATTAGGATCGTACTTTATGCAAATGAGTTACCCCTGTAGCGCAAGATATCTATTTTAGAATTTTCGACGAGTGTTGAAAGGCACGTCTGCTAAGCTTTCGCTTTTGCTTAGTTGAAGGTCGATCGACATTCTACACGTCAAACGACTCTAATCGGGTCGACAAATGCTATGCGCGCGTCGCGCGGAAAATTGACTCTAATTGGCCTAATCTTCAAAAAAGTTGTCTGAACAACTCCGAATGACGAAACAGACTGTACGGTGGCGTCCAGAACGTCGATTTTACCTACTGGAAATGTTTATTTTATCGCAATGACGTGTCCGGCGAAAATGTGCAGGGAGATGTTAATTGAACAATAATAATAATAATAATAATAATAATATTATTATTATTATTATTATTATTATTATATATATATTTAAAACCCCTCTCTCCCTTATCAACTGATGTGCCCCCAGTGCGTGTTGTTTTTCTGCTTCTTTTATGTCAATTTAGTTCCCCTGAGACGGTATCAAAAACTTGACAAAAAACTTGACCTGACTCGTAATTACGCAGTAATTTAGCTTTCAAAAGACGGTAAAAAACTTGACACAATTTATATTTAGCAGCTAATATACAAGATTGAAATATTATGAAATATAGCAAATAGTTCACACACTATGAATTCTACGCAAGTGCACGTATGACTTCAAGTAATATAGGACTTTCTGATTAAGCCCTGAATATCGATCCCACGAGGAAGCGAGGAAAAATGTCCTTAGTCAAATTCCAGTCTACTACTATTAGTCCTTAGTTTGGAATGTCGATTAAAATTGTATTTTATCAAACAATTACTCCTAAATGCGAATGTTAAATGTAAGGATTGTAACTATTCCTAAATGTAAATATTAATTCTAAAGATAACCATTTTTGGATGAATTGGTTTGGAGAATTTTAAGACGTTAAAAACTACTATTCTTATGTAGCGAATTGGATAATGTAAAGGAATGAGATACATTAAATATTGTATATGCAAAATAGGAGCAATTTTAATTCTCTACCCTGATTCAGTGTTATAGAAAATTATTGGCTAATCTTAGGTTTAGTCCATAAATCCTTGGCTAAGCTAGGAGGATTCTGGTTCTCACTCCATAGTCCCACTTCCCTTCCCTTGAAGGCTAAATCTTGCTTTAGTTTTTAAACACTAAGATCGAATTGGGGATTTTAAGATCGACTAAGATCGAATTGGGGATTTTTAGTCTGTCACCATAGAAATCTCCAATTCTACACCCAATAAAGTATATTTTCCTATTTATTTGCACTTAATACCTTGAACGAAATACTCCTTCATGGACTTAAATGTGATTTTCACTCTGTTGTAGAACTCATACTTTATTTCCCATATCATATGTTTCACAACATATTTTAACAATTCAATTGGTCAGATCGAAAAGTAAATTAAGAGCAAAGTTGAAAAACCATCACAATTTATAATTAAAACTTCTTCTAGCCTGCATATTCTAAACCCGAATCCTACTCATTCCAAAAGAAAAGTAAAAGGAAAATAATGACTTAATCTTCTGATGCCACTATTTCCAAAAAGGAAGAAAGAGTAAGAGAAACGCATCCCAAAACACGAAGAAAACACAACGAAAAACTTCATTAAATCAAAGAAAATCTACTAGATAGGTGTTTACCTAGATAGCTACTAGATAGGTGTTTACAAAATCATAAGATAATGAAAAACACAATACTTAACTTTTTTCATTTGAAAGAAAGATGAAAATCTCTCCCACAAAGTCTCTCGTTGATCCATGCAATGTTAGAACATTCCTTACATATTCTCTTAAAATCCTCTGACCAATCTCTCCAAAAATGTAGAAATCTACATGTCTACTTCTATTCTAAGAACTCTAAAAGTTCTCTATATTATCTCACTCACACACACGTGCTTGCATGAACACTCACACACACCACTCAACATTTTCTCACTCACACATACCACTTTTTCTGATATAAAAGCACTCTATTATAGTGTAGGGACGAATTTCCTAAGAGATGCCTCAAGCAACCTTCTGAAAAGAGTCCAAATGCATTGAATCTTCTAGAATTTTGCCCAGGATCGCGTCCAAACTGTCTCGAGCGTTGTCAGCGCAGTTTTGGCATCGTTTTCTGCACTCTAGTGTTGTCGGCACCGGTTTTGGCGTCGTCGCCCACTCTGCGCAGCTCCACCATTTTCTTCGTTTGGATCCGTTTTAGCTTCGTTTTGCCCCGTTTCAGTTGTGTTACATTCCTAACAGATAGACCTACAAAATAAGCATAAAAATAACATTTCTTTAAAGTGTAATTTCATTCAAAAATGTGTGAGAAGTGTAAAAGAGATTAAGCATAGAAAGACATGTTGAAATGTGTCAGGACAGAATTTTCTTTCTTGCTCGTTTTTGCTCCAAATTGCACCGTTTTTTGCTTCTTTTTCTCCAAAACTTCATTTCTTGTCCGTGAAACCAAAAATATACAAAATAACTTCCTTTAAAGTGCAATATCATTGAAAATCACTAAATATAAGCATTAAAAGCATATGAAAAATTGAATATTTTTTAAGCATATCAAAATCCCCCAAACTTAAATGTTACTTGTCCTCAAGAAACACTTTTACTACATAAAAATATGACTTATGATACATAGTTTAACTTCTAAATTTTTATAATTTGGTCTACTAAATATAATAGCACAACTTAAGAAAATTTTTAACAACTTAAGTTAAAACTAAAAGTATAAGAACATCTAGTAGTCAAGTCTAAGATTTCTGATTCTCTATTCATTTCAAGAAGAATTGTAATTTGTTATATTAAAGTCACTTAGAATATCCATATGAAAAAGAACTTCTTGAAAACTTTATTAGTAAGGAACTAATACTCAAATACAAGTTTAAAAAAAATGTAATAAAGTCTTCTTTCTCAAGTTGATTCAAGTGAAACCAATTTTTTATTAGTCATCTCCTCAAGCTTCTCCTCACATACCTTTTTTTCTTTTTCTTTTCTTTTTCTTTTTTTTTTCTTTTAGGAACATTTTTAATCTTTTTTTTTCTTCTTTTTCATGTGAGGATTACTATATCTGTATAGCCTTTAATAATTTTGAACTTCAAAAACTTTTCACATTTCTTCACTTTATAAATTCATATTAACTTTGAAGATTTTTCATAAAGCCTCATTCTTTTCTTCTTACATGAAACTCTAAGATTCTTAATACTTCAAAAATACAATTTCCTTTACTTTAAATATAAAAAGAATAGTCTTATTCTTTCGTACAAAATATCTTAACTCTAGAATCAACTTTCATTATTGAAAACTTTTACTTAAGTTTACTATATATTTAGAAACATAAATATAGTAATCAAAAGTTAGCATCTAATATCAAAGGTCAAGATAAATTAAACTTTTAAAATATAGCTAATTGAAGACAAATAAAATTTAGTTTCATTCTTTTTAGTTTCATTCTTTTAAAAAAATTTTTCTTCCCCGCAAACTTAAATTTTTAAATATTTTGCAATCAATTCCATAAAGTGTAGCAGGAAGAAAAAGTAAAAATTGAATCTACTTACTATTATAACATCCTATCAAATTCATATACATGCATAATCAGGATAGATCATATACATGATATACATGCATAATCAGGATAGAATGACTGTAAGAAAAACTAAATCTAGCCTAAAACATGTTTGCAATAATATTAAAGTAAAAGGAAGTATACTCAATTTAAAATTTTATATTTCTTCCTACCCCTAAACTTGATTAAACTTGATTTTTAACATGTATAGCATTCAGTACAAAATATATAAGTAGGAAGAAAAACAGTTCAGAAATTTTATCTACCACAAATGTCTATCAGAAACATCTACAATTATTTATAAGGATAGAAAATATGTAGTAGAAAGTAAATCTAAAATAAACATGTCAGAATGAATAAACATGTCAGAATGAAATTACATGTCAGAATGAAATTAACTAAACAAAACTCTAACTAGCATAACATGTATCAGCATAGTAATATAAAAATGTTATTCAAGTCCTATAAAATTGCAACACAAACACAAACAAACAAACAAGATAAATGAGATCAATTCTTCCTCCATCTCATCGCATCTCACTAACTTACTTCCAATTTCTAACGGAATCACTACACAAATATATTGGTTACTTATAAATGATTTTATAGATTTTAATCACAAAGATAAGATTATTCCTGATACATTGGGTCGCGAACACCAACCTCAGGTGTTACAATATCCCATTAATTAAGCACATATAGTGGTTTTAAGGATAGTGTAAAATCATTCACATGCTACTCATTAAATAGGTTAGCATAGGTTAGCTACTTTAGGTTAGCTACTTTTATCAAATGAAAACAAAGTTAGTGAAAGGAAGTAACAAAATTGAGATGCAATTTTCATTGATAAATTCATAATGTCTCTTCTAAAACTCAAATCCGGGTCTACAAGAGAACATATAAGTCTAACCATAATAAGAAGTTAAGAAATCATTTCCCTCATGACACACAAAAAGAAAATCAAACCATTAACAATCTAAACATTTACCAAACATCAATCAAACTAATCAATCTATACTAAAACAAACACAATACAACACTAACAATTATAACTCTCAAGCACACTAAATCAAACCACACTGATAAATATGGGTTGCCTCACATAAAGCTCTTTGTTTAACGTCGTCAGCTTGACAAATGATTCCACTAGATCAAAATTTCATTTAAGTAATCCCTGATAAATCACCCAATCTTTTCTAGATTCAGAGATTCCTACAAAGTCCTCAAATTAAAATTTTTCTTTCAGCTCTTCCTGTTTAGATTGATTCATATCCTTGTTCCTCATATTTCTTTCTAATCCAATATTTTTCCAGTAATTTTCTCAATTTTAATATTAATATCATCTTTGAAATTTATAAGAAATAGATCTTTACATGATACTTCATGATCTCCCAAATTTTAGATCGGATTCTCATAGATAATTTAGATTCTGAATCAAATTCTTCTAGGTTACTCTTGTATTTCAAGTTATTTTCTAATTCTTCCCCTTGGTACTGAGTAAATGATGGAGGTGGTATTTCTATATATCTTTCTAACTCCTCAGGAATTTCTTCAATTGGTCTTTTAATATCCTTATCCTCATCTCTCAACTCAAAGTTCTTTTGAAACATATCCTCGAATTCTCTTCTAAATTTTGGTTAAATAATTTCAAATTGCTCATCATTCATCTCCTTAGGATTTATCTCAGAGTCACTACGTAAAATCTCATAGGGTAACTGTTAATTGCATTAATAATCTTCCCTAGCATCAGAATCTCATTCATTTTGTCTTTATACCATGGAATATGTCATTCAGTGATTTTGAATAACTCTTTCATAGGAGATCTTTTACTGATTTTATCATTCAATTCAGGTTCATCTTGTGATTGAGTCGAATATGAAGATATAAAGACTGGTGGTGTAGATGAATTCTCTAAATAGGTAGGCTTTAAAATTATATAAGGTATATTCATTTTATGTTCATGAAATTTTTCAACAGATGGAATTAAAAGTTTACTATTTTCGGTAACGTTCATGCGCCCCTAATGCGTGTTATTTTTTTGAGAGTTTTATGTCAATTCAATTCCCCTCAAACGATGCCAACTTGACCCAACCCGTAATTACCCGTAATTACCCGTAATTACGCAGTAATTTAGCTTTCAAAAGATAACAAAAAACTTGACCCAATTTATGTTTAGCAACTAATATACAAAATTAAAATATTATGAAATATAGCAAATAGTTCACACACTATGAGTTCTACGCAAGTGGACGTACCGCTTCAAGTAATATAGGACTTTCTGATTAAGCCTCAAATATCGATCCCACGAGGAAGCGAGGAAAGATGTACTTAGTCAAATTCTAGTCTACTACTATTAGTCCTTAGTTTGGAATGTCGATTAAAATGATGTTTTAAATGATGTTTTATCAACAACTACTCCTAAATATGAATGTTAAATGTAAGGATAGTAACTATTCCTAAATGTAAATATTAATTTTAAAGATAACACTTTTTGGATAAGTTGGTTTGGAGAATTTTAAGATGTTAAAAACTACTATTCTTATGTAGTGAATTTGATAATGTAAAGGAATGAGATACATTAAATATTGTATGTGACAAATATGAGCAATTTTAATTCTCTTCCTTGATTCAGTGTTATAGAAAACCATTGGCTAATCTTAGGTTTAGTCCTCAAATCTGTGGCCAGGCTAGGAGGATACTGACTCCCACTTCAGAGCTCCCACTTCCCTTCCACTTAAGGCTAACTCTCACTTTAGTTTTTAAACACTAAGATCAAATTGGGGATTTTTATTTAGTCTACCTAGAAATCTCCATTTCTATACCCAATAATGTATATTTTCCAATTTATTTGCACTTAATTCCATGAACGAAGTACTCTATGGATTTAAATTTGATTCTCGCTCTGTAGTAGAACTCATACTTCATTTCCCAGATCATTTGTTTCACAACATATTTTAACAATTTAATTGACCAAATTGAAAAGTAAATTAAGAGCGGAGTTGAAAAACCATCA
>NW_018164549.1:4634327-4657636 GCF_001263595.1 Phalaenopsis equestris | reverse complement strand
GATCCATGCAATGCTAGAACATTCCCTTACAAATTCTCTCAAAATCCCCTCACCAATCTCTCCAAAAAGGTAGAAATCTACATTTCTACTCATATTCTAAGTTCTCTAAATATTCTCCCCATTTTTCCACTCACACACACCACTTTTTCCGACATAAAAGTAGTTTATTATAGTGTAGGGATGAATTTCCCAAGAGATGCATCAAGCAACCTTCCAAAAAGCGTCCAAATACATTGAATCTTCTAGAAATTCACCCAGGATCGCGTCCAAACCGTCACAGGCACTGTTGGAGTCATTTTAGCATCGTTTTCTGCACCCTCGCGCTGTCGACACCGGTTCTGGTGCCGTCAGTGCCCACCCTGCGCAGCTCCACCATTTTGCTTCGTTTGGTTCTATTTTATCTATGTTTCGTCCCATTTCAGTTGTGTTGCGTTTATAACAGACAGACCTACAAAATAAGTATAAAAAAATTGAACCTCTTTTAGGCGTTAAAAGCATATGAAAAATTGAACCTTTTTTAGGCGTATCAAACATCCACTGATACACCTAAAAATATGCAATTTTTCATATGTTTTTAATGTCTATATTTGGTGATTTTCAATAATAATGTACTTTAAAGAAAGGTATTTTGTATATTTTTGGTTTCATGTACAAAAAATGGAGTTTTGGAGAAAAAGAAGCAAAAATAATGTAATTTGGAGCAAAAACGAGCAAGAAAGAAAATTTTGTCCTAGCACATTTTGATATGTCTTTATATGCTTAATCTCTTTTACACTTCTCACACATTTTTGAATGAAATTATACTTTAAAGAAAGGTTTTTGTTATACTTATTTTGTAGGTCTATCTGTTAAGAACGCAACGCAACTGAAACGAGGCAAAACAGAGACAATCAAAGCAAAATGGTGGAGCTGCGCAGGGTGGGCGCTGGCAGCGCCAGAGCCGGCACCGATAGCGCTGAAGAGCAGAAAAATGATGAGAAAATAATGCCGACAGCGCCCTAAATGGCGCCGATGGTCCCCGAGACGGTCATGGATCGATTTTTGGCGATTTTTAATGTTATAGAAGGCTCCCAAGTGATTCAAACACCACATAAAGCAATTCAATGAATCTAGACACTTGGATAAGGCTCTTGAATGAAGAGACATGTCTTTTGGATGAATAGATTTGTCTCTTGGAAAAAAAATGAGGGAATTTGGGAATTTGTGCCTCTTTAAAAAAGAGGGCTTGACACCTCTCATATGCATGCATGTGTGAGTGTGAGGGTGTGTGTGAGTGAGAAAATGTTTGGTGTGTGAGGGTGTGTGTGAGTGAGAAAATGTGGAGAATGTTTAGTGATCTTAGAATAGAAGTAGAAATGTAGATTTCTACCCTTTTTAGAGAGATTGGTGAGAATATTTTAAGAGAATTTGTAAGGGAATGTTCTAGCATTGCATGGATCGGCGGGAGACTTTGTGGGAGAGATTTTCATCTTTCTTTTAAGAGGAAAAAGCTAAGTAATGTGTTCTTCATTATCTTATAATTTTGTAAAGTCTTATCTAGTGGATTTGCTTTGATGTAATGAAGTTTTTTTCGTTGTGTTTTCTTCGTGTTTTGTGATGTGTTTCTCTTACTCTTTCTTCTTCTTAGGAAATAGTGGTATGAGAGAATTATGCCATTATTTTCCTTTTACTTTTCTTTTACAATGATTATGATTCATGTTTTGGATTTTAGGATGCATGCTTGAAGAAGTTTTAATTATAAATGTGATGGGTTTTACTTGCAATTCATTTACATTACAATAAAGGCTTGTTGTTGTGTTAAAATTTATTGTAATTGTATTAAGACTCGAGAGGGCGGTGTAATTCTCAACAAAGTGGAACCACATTCAATTTCCATGGATGGTGAAGTTCATGGGGGTTGGATGCAAATAAATAGGGAAATATACTTTGATGGACGTAGAATTGGAGATTTTAGGGTGACAGACTAGAATCTTCAATTTGGTCTTAGTGTTTAAAGAACTAAAGCGTGAGTTAGCCTTTAGAGGAAAGGAAGTGGGAGCTCTAGCCGGTAGCCTCCTAGCCAAGCCACGAATTTAGGGACTAAATCTGAGATTAACCAATGATTTTCTATAGCACTGAATCAAGGCAGAGAATTAAAATTGCTCCTATTTGGCACATACAATATTTAATGTATCTCATTCCTTTACATTATACAATTCACTACATAAGAATAGTAGTTTTGAAAATCTTAAAATTCTCCAAACCAATTCATCCAAAAAGGGTTATCTTTAGAATTTAATATTTATATTTAGGAATAGTTACTAACCTTATATTTAAAATTTGTATTTAAGAGTTGTTTTTAGATAAAACAACATTTTAATCTACATTCCAAACTAAGGACTAATAGTAGTAAACTGAAATTTGACTAAGGACATCTTTCCTCATTTCCTCATGGGATCAATAATCGGGGCTTAATCAGAAAGTCCTATATTACTTGAGTGATACGTATACTTGTGTTTATATCATTGTGACTATATAGAATATATAAAATTAAGCATATAAAAAAAGTACGCATCATCCATCATTTCACACCTCTCCTGAAAATGCATACAGTCTTATTTAAACAACATTTTAGGCTCATCATGAAAGTCCATTTCGATCTCATCTGTTAACTTGCTCTCAAAAGTTTTTTTGGAAATGGTCTTTACTTAGATAATCAATTTCATCCATCCAAAAACAATCATCATCTTTTCTCTCCGTTGGATATTTCATAGTCTTTAACACATCAAAAGTGACTTCCTAGTCATTAATATTCATAGTCAACTCTCCTTGTTGCATATCTATCATAGCTTGTCCAGTAACAAGAAAAGGTCTCCCCAAGATATGTGAAACATTTTATATATTGAAACATTTTCTTTATCTTCCTCCATATCTAATATAATAAAGTCCATAGGAATTTTCTTTATCTTCCTAGATATGTGAAACATTTTATATATTGAAAGTGATGTTACAAGAGAGTGTTCTCCTCACAGAACAAGTGTTTAGAGAGAAGAGTCAAAGAGTCCCTAATATATGATATGGTCTGCCTATTTATAGGAGATAGACGGACAAAATGTAAAATTATATGTTTTATCCCAGCTTTGGAGGGATTGTACATGGTACTATTATCTATCTTCCCACCTTGGCCTTTTGCTCGACAAGTTCTTGGGTTAGCCAACTAAGCTGGTTTTGGTCAGTTTTCGTCTGGACACCGGCCGTCCATCGTTTGAGGAAGCAGGTTAGTTTTTTAGTATGGTACCGGTTGACTTGCCTAATTGTTAATTTCTTGGTGATCTTTAAAAGAGGTGCTGAGAGAGCTTTGCTTTGATACTTGTTAGATTGTTGAGGGCTGTTAGACATTTGTTTGATTGTTGGCGTGGATGCCTATCCCTTGTTGGCCTGCGTGGCCCTTCGGATGATCGCAAGCCCTTCAGTCAGCTCACTATTGGTTTGTTTGATGGTTTTCAACTAGTCATATTCAAGTGGTCTTGTAGCCTCTCATTAGGGGATCCTCGTCGTGTTTCTCTTGATATGGACTTTTAGATTTTCTCGATATTTGTGTTGACGTATTTTTGGCATACAACATAAAAACTATTACTATTTTAATTTTTAAAAAGTAAAATATAAATTTACATGAAGTAATGTGACATAAATAAAAATTGAAGTTTGAATACTAGATATGCAAATACATAAAAATTAAGTGATATGTTTGAAAGGTGCGGTTGGGGCGGCGGTGCGGTGCACACAATTTTTTTCCTATTTGACAAATCTGCATTTTGCCTGTGCATTTTGCCATCATACCTGGCTACTTGCAGTGACTACTATAAAGTCGTGGTTTGACTTTTTTTTTTTAAAAAAATATAATAGCCACCACAGTTTTTTGAACAACTGCTTCTCCTACAATAACTTTACTTTTAATTCTTCAAACAAATGCAACAATCCTAAAAAGACTCTAAGGGTCTGTTTGGGGTAACACAAGCAACTGTGAAACTGTTGAAGAAGAAACTGTTGTTTAAAAAGTTACGGTGACCATTACAAAATTTTATTTTTGAAAAGTCATACCGTAACTTTTTAGTAGCTACTGCGGGTAGCTAGGTCTAGTGGGAAAACACAGCTTTCAACTGCAGCTTTTTGAGAATGCAGATAAAATGCAATTTTTTCGAACAAAAAAAAAATGATGCAGCACCACACCCCCACTATATCACCGCCCCGAGGGTATTCTAACTGTCTATTTGGGGCAGTTGCAGCTTTTTCCAGTTTATCCTGATAAACAGCTGTTCCTGATAAACTGGTTGACTGTTTGGGGTAGCTGTTTGAAAACGTTTAATTTACAGTTGTTTATGGATAAATGTCCATTTGATCCACCATGAGGACTACACCCATGTTCTAATGATCCGGCCTTGTTGTTCGAACTTTCAGCTTTATACACCTCCTAAACTTTCACATAAATCAGCCCAGAGCTCCATAAAGCAGAAAAATTATGAAAAAAATTTTAATTTTTGAAGAAAATTTATGAAGCTTAATGAAAAAAAAAAAACAATTACTACAGAAGAAACTTAGAAACTGCACCAAATCCAACAAACAAGCTCTAAAGATCAAGCCTTTCGGTTAAAGTTTTCAGCTCGCCTCATCTCCGACTTAAAATCAAACACAAAAATCAGTTCGAAGATCCAAAAACCAAAAAAGCTTCATCTTTGAAATATAAAAGATCTCAAAACTTGCAAGAGAAAGAACAATTGCAAGCAAAACTAGAAGCGAAATACTCACTAGTGATATGAACCAGAGGAACGAGAAGACAACGTATGCAACATATTGTCAAGCTCTTCTTCTCGTTGAATCCTAGCAGGGATACGAAAACCCAAAAATCCAACAGAGAAGACGATGGATTGAGCATTTCTTGATCCATAATCTCCATCCATGGACAAAACAAGGGCAAGTTACTGGATCGAAGGGTTTTCCTCTGCAAAAATCTGAGCTAGGCTAAACACCTCAGAGAGAGGTGAAGGTCAGAGGTGAGGGCAAGAGACGTTGAGCGAGGGAAGAGACGGAGAAGGGCACGAGAGGAAATCATCGAACGAGTCTTCAAGACACGGGCGTGGAGTTTATCCCGCGACGGCGTCTATTAAATATATGAAAATAATATTTTTCATTAAGCTCCTTATATGCTGCCCCAAACAGCAACTAAATCTTCCTATAGTCCATTTCTACATTACTCAACTAAAATAACCATTTTACAGAAGTAGCTCGCTTTTGCAGGCTAACACCGGTTACCTGGGCCCGTCGAAAAGGAAAGTATATCTACCATTTTCAGCGCCATGACCGGATAGTCCGCCCTTCTGGAATTCTCTATGCTCTTTTTTGCTTCGCGTGCATCACCTCTTCGAGGAAAAGGGCAGTACAATCTTCCTCCAATTTGTGCCTCCCCACCCCCTCAGTCTCTCTCTATCTGTGAACCCTAGAGACCTAACTTTACAGACAGGGCTTAGCCGGCGAGGTCTAGGGTTTTTGACAGAGATGGGTCAGCAGTTGTTGATCTACAGCTTCGTGGCTCGGGGTACGGTTATCCTGGCTGAGTATACGGAGTTCACCGGGAACTTTACGAGTATCGCCTCTCAGTGTCTCCAAAAGCTTCCAGCAAGTAACAACAAGTTTACCTACAACTGCGACAACCATACTTTCAATTATCTCGTCGAAGATGGCTACAGTGAGTATTTGATTTTCTTTGTATTCGATATCATTTTTTTTTCGGGTGTATAGTTTGTGCTGGTAGCTGAGGATCCGATTCTCTGTATTTTGAAAAGTTAGTCGTATTTAGTTTCATTTGTTTATTTGTTTGTTTGGAGGATTGCAAATCTAGGGCTCAGGTTCGATTGTTGGATTCCTTTCTTTGGTCTGGATCGAATTTGGAGAAATATTGTCGGATTGTGTTTCTGATCTTATTTAAGTTTCATTCTACGTGTTCTTTGTTGACTGACTTATTCTGGGACAGCTGTGGAATTTGACGATAAATGCTCCAGAAATTATCCTGTTTCCAGATCTGACTTGAAGAACTCTGCAACTCTGTTAGCTTGGGCCGTTTAGAATATTTTGTGTAGAAAACTGGTCGGTGGGCACTAAGCTGTATGCTATTCTCCTGTTTTGGGATTAACTGGATCTATATCAGCGAAACATGGAGTAGATTACAAGCTTTCTGGTCCGATACATATGTTGCCTGAGGTGCTTGGAACGAACAGTGTTATTTCTCTATTCCATTAAAGACATCTTCTGTAAAACAGTCCCGATACATTATAATCAGCCTTATCTCAATTTTCCTGTATTGGCTTTATGAATCTTGCATTTGCCACTATTTAGTGCAACCGTGAGGTGTTAACTATATTTTAGACAAATATTTTCAAGATGGATTGCCTTTTGTATGTGAATCTTTCTTCACAATATTTTCCAATTCTATATATTTATATTGTTAGTGCATCTTTTATTTTTTTTCTGTTCAAACACCTAAATGACTTAACTCTTTTTTTAGTATCTAATCTATTATATGTTCTACTTCCTCTATTCTCCAATTTAATCCTTTCATATTTCATATTTCATACTTTTTATAGTATCTAGCAAAACATAACTACTTTAATGCTATTAACTTGACTATCAATCATATGTTTCTTGCGTAGCACTCAGATCCATACACAGTAGTCAGCTTAGATACAATATTATAAAAAATTACCGTTAGAGCTCAGAGTGCTTCTAAGGTTCGTCATTGCTTAACCATTGAGCTCTGACATTAGATGTTTTATCTTCTTCTGTATCCCCATTTTTTGTACCATAAGACTATGACATCAATCACACTCTTGTATCACTCAATCTTTTAGTTATATTGAATGATAGTTATTGTTTTCCTACAACAACAACGAAACCTTTATCCCACTAAGTGGGGTCGACTACATGAATCATTTTTCTCCATTGCATCCTATTTAATGTTATATTTTCATTTAATTCTAATAACTTAAGTTCATTTTTTAACCTCTGCCTTTTTTTTAACATACCTCGAATCTAAAACATCTACTCTTCTAATCGGATCGTCAGATGGTTGACATTTAATGTGACCAAACCATCAAAGATGACACTATAATTTTCTTCGTCACTGAAGCTACACCAACCCTATCACGGATATATTCATTTCACATTGTCTCTAAGTGTAAAGCCACTCATACACCTAATCATTCTCTTCTCAGCAACATTTAACTTAGTTTTATGATTCCCTTTTAAAGGCCAACATTCAACGCCATAAAGCATTGCTGGTCTTACCACCATTTTATAAAATTTTCCTTTCAGTCTAAGAGGTACTTTTCTATCACAAAATAAGCCCGAAGCATTCCTCTACTTCAACCAACCAACTTGAATTCTACTAATAACATCCCCATCTATATCACCATCACTTTGAACAATAGACTGAACAATAGACCCACAATAGACCCAAGATATCTAAAGCGTTCACCTTTTAATAATTTGATCACTCATAGTTACATTTCTGTCAGTAGAGCTACTACTATTAAAAGTACATTCCATGTATTCAGTATTAGTTCTACTCAAACGAAGGCCTTTAAACTCCAAGGTAGACCTCCATAATTCAAGTTTGTTTGACCTTTTTCTCTCGTTTTATGCACGAGAAGGATATCATTAATAAAAAAACATACACCAAGGTGCATCCTCCTGTAAGTTTCCAGTAAGACCATCCATAACTAAAGTGAAAAAATATCGGCTTAAAGTCGATCCCTAATGTAAACCAACATAAATAGGAAAATATTTGGTCAATACTCTATGTGTTCGAGCACAAGTAACAGTTCTTATATACATATCTTTAATGAATTGAATATAAGTCATATCAACACCTTTCTTCTCAAGAACTCTCAGAAGGATATCACTTGGAACCTTATCATAAGCTTTTTCTAAATCAATAAAAATCATATGTAGATCCTCCTTATTATCTCTGAGCTCTCAATCAAACCTCTCAATAAATGTATAACTTCCATAGTAGTCTTACCCGACATAAATCCAAATTGATTATGAGAAATCTTTGTAATACGTCTTGACTATGTTCAATTACCCTCTCCCATAATTTTAAAGTATGACACATTAACTTAATTCTTCTATAATATGTAGATCCTTTTTATTTTCTCTCAAGCTCTGAACTTCTCCATCAAACCTCTCAATAAATGTATAACTTCCATAGTAGACCTCCCCTACATACATCTGAATTGATTATGAGAAATATTTGTAATACGTTTTAATTTATGTTTAATTACCCTCTCTCATAAATTTAAAGTATGACACATCAACTTAATTTCTTTATAATTGACACACTCTTGTGCATCCTCTTTATTCTTAAAAATGGGAACCAAAATACTCTTCCTCCACTCAGACATCTTTTAGTTTTTAAAATAATATTAAAGAGTTTAATAAGTCAAGAAACTCCCAAATCTCCTAAATATTTTTACACTTCAATTGGGATATCATCAGGTCAAGCCTCAACTTCTTTTTTACTAATGCGACTGTAAAAAATGAAACATTTAATTATTATTAACGATATTAAGATCACTAAAATCAATCGTATTTTCTGAAACTTCATTAAAAAGTTTTTCAAAATAACTTTCCCACCTATTTTGAATATTTTTTTCTAAGAAAAACACTTTTTGATTTTCATCTTTAATACACTTTACCTGAGTTAAATCTTTACTTTTCTTTTCTCTTTGTTTGGCTAGTTTATATATATATATATACATTTCACCCTTTTTAGTATCTAATCTATTATAAAGATCACTAAAAACAAAATTTTAAGCGTCACAGATTGTTCTCATAGACTTCCTAAGAGTTGTTTGATATTTTTCCCAGTTCTCTAAGCTTTTACATTTAAACCAATTTTGGTAGCATGCTTTCTTATATTTTATTATTTCTTGCACATTATTATTCCGCCACCAAATATTTTTTATTTATAGAAACTTTTTATTTTGATTCTTTAAGTACAACTTTTGTCACTTATTTAGTAATTTTTGTTACTTTATCCTATAGAGAATTTGCTTCTTCATGAACATCTCAAATTTTACAATATTGAATTTTACTCGTGAAAATAATTTTATTTGTGTCTTTTAAGTATCCCATCTAATTCAACGACGATGAATCTTAGTATTCTTTATTTTACAATCTTCTTTCAGCTTAAAATATAGAACTAATAATCGATGTTGAGTACTTAAATGCTCACTTGGAATGACCTTACAACCTTTACATTCTCGACGATCTCTTATTCTCATAAGAAAATAATTAATTTGTGTTTTGTTAGATTCATTCTTAAAAGTAATAATATGCTCATCTCTTTTCTTAGAATAAAATATTAGCAATAACAAAATCATATACTAAAATAAAATCTAATATAGTTCTACATTCTTCATTAATCACTCCAAAATCGTAGCCACCATGAATATTTCTAAAACCTTCTACCACTTTGCCGACATGTCCATTTAAACCTCTAATAAAAATTCTTTCTTCAAGAGGTATCATTTGTATTGTCTTCTAAGTCATTATAGAATTTATCTTTAGAACTTATATCTAAATCTACTTGAGGAGCATAAACACTTATAATATTAAAACTCTTAGTATCAACAATAATTATAAGGGCTATAATTCTATCTACAACCCTATAAATTTTTACAACATTATCTTTCAAACTCTTATCTATAATTACACCTACCCTATTTCTAATGCGACTCTTACTTGAATTCAAAGTTTAAAACCTAAGTTATCATTCTCCTTAGCCTTTTCTCCAGCCCATTTAGTTTCTTGAACACATAAGATATTTATCTTTCTATGGATCATAATATCAACTAATTCTATTAATTTAACAGTAAGAGTACCTATATTCCAAGATTATATCCTAATATTAGTTTCATGAACTAACTTCTTTACTTGCATTTGTCCATAATGTGGGAACCCTTGCTTATTTGACACTACTCCCGGGCGCCGGTGTAGCGGCCCTTGCACATTTTTCACTATATTCAGGCTATACAACGCGTCGCTTTCAGGGAACTTCCTGACACTTAAACAATGATCAAAAGAATTCATGTCAAGATTTTTTCAACAAGTTTTACACCGACTATCGATTTTCTAACTCAACCCTCAACTTTTTTCATTCAGACTTGGGTCTGGCAATGATAGTGTTACAATATTCAGTCCCCTAATTTTATGTTTTCCTATTTAATAAAACTATGTATTATTCGTACAACATTCATTCCCCTAATTTTATGGCCTTTATTTCTTATATCGTACATAAATTTCTGCTTATCTCTAAGGGGTTTCACTTTTCAAAACTACATTAGCAACAAATAACGCACATTATGGTGGCTCAGTTTGAAAACCTGCTGTGTAATTGCCATAAACAATAGAAAACCATATATTTAATGGCTTAATGCCAATTCGTAGATGTTTTCCAACTATGATTACAAATTTTGTGGTCACTTTGTAATTGTAAATAATAGTTTTTAATGCACCTAACATTTCATTATGATAAATTGAACCTTACCTTTGATGCTTATCACAACTTTATATCCCTTGGTTTTTTAGTAATACTGAATGAGAGTTATTGTTTTCATTTTTAATAAAATTATGTATTATGTCCAATTGTGCACAACATTATTAATTTTGTGGCCCTTATGTTGTAGGAACATTCTTCATAAGGTTTTACTTTTCAAACTAAGTTTTCTTCAAATAACACATTATGACAGATTTCTTTGATTGCCTTTTGTATTACATGAACAATAAAAATTTGTAGGTTTAGTTTCTACTATGATTATAAATTTCTGGTCACATGCAATTGTAAGGAGTAGTTTTTTCTGCATCTGACATATCTTTTGATAATTCCTTTGAAACACCATCATTTTTAACACAGGTCATTAAAATATTTGTGTTTCTTGATAATACATTGTACAAATTCGATAAATATTATATTTACATGCTTTGGTTGCTATCTATTTTTTAATTGATTGTCTTGGACTAAAAATGACCTTTGTATTGGATATTTCTATCATAAAGCCATGTTTTTATTAAGATTTATGTTTCATTACCCTAAACTTAATGAGTCATGAGTATGATCATCTTTGCCACTATTGAAGTTTAAATATCTATCTTGTTCCTAAAATATTTGCGGCACACATTTTGTTTCTGCAGTTAATAGGTAGTCTCACAGTTCTTATGATCTCATTAAAATAAATTGTTATCCATACTACTCCCATATCTTTCAACAATCCAAATTTCAATGACGTATCATATGGGCTTAGACCTTTACCTTCATGCATGGTCTTCAAAACTATTTTAATTCAATTTATTTTGGATCGATCTATAATATACTTCAACTCTCAGGTAATTTTGCTTTCAATGAAGCATTTTTCCCCCCCTGAAATTCTCAATTAATAAATTCTCAAGGAAACATTCTATATTTTCGTTATTTCTTCATTGTTAGTTCATCCTGGGTGGTATAATGTCTAGTTTGGCTAAAGTTTACGTTCTTCATTTTCTTGCCTTACCTATTTTATATATTGAATTTTTGTATTTAGTAACTGGACTTCGTCAAAAGTCTTCATGAATTGTAGTTTTATTTTTGTTATCACCCTCTCTACAAAATTGCTCGATTTATTATAATTCTTGCATATTTCTAGGTTTTTTTCTCATTCTTTTAAATACATTTCTTGGTCATTTTGTTCTCTTCAACATTCTCACTTCATAACGTTTCTTATGCATAGTTACCTTTTAGATTTTCTTAAAAATTTTTTGAGAATCTACTTTGTTCTACTATTTTTTTGGAATAGACATGTTTGATTTAAGAATATGTTTTTATTTGCCTCTTTTAACAATCTTTCTGTTAGTTTTCATGGTTTTAAGAATGTATTTATGATTTGTAAAAATATTTTAAGGAATGTAGGATGCCTTGAGCTTTAGTTCGGGCCTTAATGAAAGCAAACAATTTTGCTTGTCCAAGTAGTTTAGAAACCAAATTGGATTTATTCTTTAAGATGTTTGATGATAATTGACAAGGCACCCATAATATCTTTGAATTTAACATTGTAAGTTAATATAATTGCATAAGGGTTGTAAATCCAATAAAAAAAGAACCGACTAGTGCTAGTTCGAATGATTAGATTTAGTCCGTTTTGCGTCATTATAAGATAAAAGGGGTTGGATGAGCAAACAAATTAAAAAGTGAGGAAGGAAGTGGGATGGAGAGATAAGAGGCAAAGATTGGAGCGTTCGGGCATGAGCGACAATTGGGCCCAAACGAGGGAGAGTGAGTTTTCTTGAACATGTAGGATTGTATATTCGATAATGTGACTGAACATTAGTAGATTTGATAGAAATTATACGTGCTAGATCGATTGCGCTCGAGTAGGGAAGGTGAGTGAGAACAAAATTAGTAGAGCAAACATGCGAAGCACAAGAGTCAAGGACATGTTGGTGGATTCAATCGCTTTGATTGGGATTAATTTAGTCATTTTTTTTAAAATTAAACTTTACAAAAGCTAATGTTTAATTTTTTTTCCTAATAATTTTAGAGTTACAAGTGTTTCTATTTAGATTTTTTAGGTATTAATTGCAACATGAAATCTAATTAGTGATTATTATCAAATTATTTTGATAAAGTTTTGTGAAAAAACGAGCGAGTGATATTGAGGGAGAGAAGCAAGACAAAATAATGAAAATAGAGAATGAAGCAATCAACGGTTACTCAAGCATCAATTAAAGTTAAAGAAAGTGAGTTTCAAGTGTAAATTCAAGGTATTGAAGAATATTTATTTATTCATATTCTTAGAAATATGAAATAAAGTGTATGTTAATAAGATTTTCTTCTTTTTTTTAAAAAAAATTAGTTTGCTGAAAGTATAACATAAATTTGTCAATTTTAGCAATGAAACATGAATTTTAATTAATATTAAGATACTATTTTAATTGAAATAAATAATAAATTGTTAAAATAGATTCTAAATTCAAACTCTGTGCCTTTGTTTGTATAAGATTTTAGAAATATTAAAATTGTAGTATAAAATTGAGATGTAAACTTGCTAAATAAGGACATGTAAAATTTAGAAAATCTTCATTTTAATTTTAATGAAAAGTTTTAATTAATAATTTTATATATTTATGATAGTTTTAAAATAAAGACCCACTAAATATTAACTTTATACTTTATATGCTAAAGTAGGTATCATACTGCTGAAAATGTCACATTTAATGTTAGAAAATTAAAAAAAAGATTATTAGATTGAGGTGAATTCTCATACTTGTGAATAATAATAATAGTTTTTTTTTCCTTTAAATTAAATGCGTAAATTAATAGTGATATTGTTTAAATCAATTTTTTCTGTAAATGCTATAATGACTTATTATTTTCTTTGTAAGTATTAATCATAATGAAATGAGTATAAGCTTTTTAATATGTTTAATTTCTTTATTTTATGTATTATTTATTACAAATAAATATGAAATAACTTGTAAAGTTATGAATTACATAAACATATTCAAAATGCTTGCATGTGTAAGTTGTTTAAATAGAGTTCACTCATTTTTGACACTAGCTAGGGATGTAAGGGTAAGCAAGCATGTAAATTGAATTGAATATTGATATTGAAATACCTTATATAATAAACTTTTGATGATGTTTATGTGATAAATGTGATATGTAAAATGATATTGATAAGATGTGATGTTGTTCTTGTTGTATGCTAGCATAATTTGAATCTTTATATGGTAATTTTTGAATTAATAAATTGTTAGATAATTTTGTACTATTTCATTGAATTTAATTAGCTTGTATATATTTTATTAACTTTTTTATATTATTGTAATTACAGTGATATGAATATCTATTGAATTGTTGATAACTCATAATAATTTAAATTTATAACTTTCACAATGTCTCTTAGTAAAAAGTGTGCTAAGAAAGAGAAACTGTTCATAAAAGATGTAGAAAAATGAGAGAATTGTTATTATATTTATTATTATTTTACTTGTAAATTAATTAGAATTTTATTTGTTAATGATTATTTTGATTTATTGTATAATCATGTTTATTAAGTAGTTATAGTAATTAAAGTTTGAATTTTTTTTTTCCTATCGTCTGTATTGATATTTTCAATATTTTAGGCGGTTTTGTGAAGAAAGTCATAATAAGCGAAATATTAATTAATGTAATTATTTCAAAGGAGTATTAAAATAACTACTAAACATAGTTATAAAAATTGAAGAGGTTTGATTTATGTCAATTTTAATTTGATAAAATTATTTTTTTCCAAAAAAATGGATGAATAAGAAATGGAAGACAAAAAGTTGGAAGGAGAGGAGATGCCCACTTGTCGCCATGAACACCAATATTTTTATCTCCCATTTCACATCCATCCATGTCAATTTTAGTTCTCCTCCATGTTATTTTCATTTGGATAAAAATAGATGCCCCTCCGTCACCATGTTAATTTTAATTCTTTATCTCATTTCAATTGAAAGATTCATTGAATATATTAGTTTAAATAATTGTGAATCATTAATAATTTGAGAGATACTCATACCGTTTAATTACTATAATATAAATGAGAAATATAATAATATGTATGCTAAATATTATAAAAATATTTGATAATATATCCATTAAGAGGTGATCATATACAAATTAAATATATTCTATTGTATAAAAATATAATATCATATTTTTATCTACATTATTTTACATATTGAATCTGTTACAAAAATTTCATCTAAAGTTTATCATACAAGTTAGTTTATTATCAATATATTCTTCTAGTTTACGTGCTTGGGCACTATAATGTTCTCAACTAATATAATAAATGGTAAACTCTATTAGTCAATTTGCATATGCAAACATTCTATATAATTTATTTTGTTTTGTAATTTTTATTATTACATCTTTATTTATGATAAATAATGCATAAAATAAAAAGATCAAACCTCATGAAAACTTATAACTTTTTTCAATATGATAAATTTTACCGAAGAATAATTAAATCATGATAAAATTTTGTAGTAAAAATAGATTTAAGCCAGTATCAATATCATTTCTTGCATTTTGTTTAGAAGAAAATGTTATTATTATAATTCATAAATATGAATACTCATTTTAATCCAAGAAGTTTTACTTTGTCTTCTAACTTTGAAATGCAAATCTGATTTTTTCAACAGAGTTATACCTATGTTATGATAGAAAATATTAATTTAATATTTAGTATTATTTTTAAACTATTATTAATTTAGAAATTTCAATTTTATACTTTCATTAAAATTTAAATTCAAAATTTTTTAATTTTTACATGTCTTTTATTCAACTATTTTCGATTTATACTATAACTTTAATATAATTTGAATTTAAATTTTTTCTAATATTTCCTCATTTATTTTAGTGAATAATATCATTACATTAATATTAAATCAGCTTTCACCTTTTTTTACTAAATTTATGAAATTTCTATTATATAATATAAATAAATATTATTTAAACTTTATATTTTACTTGCCTTTCTAGTATAATATCAATCTAATGTTTTTGAAAATAGATAAAAATTCTTGTTAGTTTTTTATTTTATTTCAAATTTAGAAAAAAAGACTAAATTTATTAAGCATCTTAAAGTAACTCTTGAAATTCTCTTTTAAATTTTGATCGATGCTAGAATGTCAGTTAATTTTCTCTCTTATCTTTTTCTTGTCTTCTTTGCTTTCATATCACTTGCTTTTTGTATCACAAAAATTCTATTAAAACAAATTGCTTATGCTCATTATCCAGATTTAATCTTATAATTTATATTAAGAAATTCTAACTAAAATTAACTCTTTAAAATGAATTAGGACTTTTTTAGCATTTATATAGTTTAATTTCAAAAAATCAACATTACTTGTCTCAATTGAACTAATCCAACTTGTTGATAACACATGCTTGACTCTTTTTTTCTTATGCTTGCTCTGCACATTTTAGCGCTTCTTGCCTACACCATTCATGCGCATTTGATCTAGCATGTAGAATTTCCGTGAAGCTACTTCGTGCTCAGTCTCCTTGTCTTTTGTATGATTATACACCCCCAATCCTACTTGCTCTGCCTCGCTTCGTTCATGCTCGCGATCTTCGATCTCATCTGTTTTGCTCGCTCCCTTTTTCTCTCTGTATTTTGTTTGCTCGACTCGTCTCGCCTTCATCTTTCTCATAATGATGCAAAATTCATTAATGCCAGTTCAATCCAACTGGCATTAGTCAATTCATATTATTATTGTTTTTATTTTTATAAAAGCATAACTGAAATGTCTTGAGCTTAAAATTTTTCAATCCAAATATTTTTCTCTAAAGTTTTAACCTTCAATTTCTTACTGTTGTATGCCTTAATTTTCAACCCTTGAACTCTAAATCAATCGATCTAAAATATATGGATTGTTGTGTATTAGAAATAGTTAAATCGTGGTTCTATTTATATATTATGGGATATTGTAGGGATTATGGGTTTACGCTGCCATTAATCCGTGCAATTTTGGAATAAGTCTTATCTTCCGTTGACTTGGGTAACAATAGTGAGCAAATTGCCAAGATGGTTTGTTGGTTAGTTACTCTTCCATAGGAGTGACTTCTGTTTGCATGTAGAGAGGGGCGGGCTATTAGGATATTTTCGTGTCCAATTTTTGTAGGAAATAGTAAAATCTTTCTATCAATATTAGTTTCAATGAGCACTGATACAACTTAGTTGACGGCAACATCGTGGTGTAAAAGTGGTGATGGTTTTAAAAAAGTGAGGTGATGATGAGTTGGGACATTTGAGATTTATCACTGTGAAGTTGCCATCTCAAAGGGAAATCATAGGGTCTCCACCGACATTAAGCAATCTCATTAGTGGTGCTGGTGTGTAAACCTTGTATGTTTTTTGATGGTGATAGAATTATTAATTATTATTTTTTGATGGTGATTTGTAAATTCTTAATTTGATTTATCATTAGATATCCACCACCAATGACCATATCTCATTAGCATGAGCTAAGCCAGCACTAGACAACTTGGGTGAGTGTGCCCGATCTGATTTGGTTTTCCTGTTGGGATGCTATGAAAAATTTGATTTTGTTGATTTGATTTGGAATTGATGCCAACCTGAATGGTTTTTTTGTGGATCCTTCTACTACAATTTTTGGACATTGCTAAAAGCTAAAACATACTTCCTATTAATTTTCGAAGAAAATTTGTGTGTGTTTATTGATTAACCAATGTGTAAATACATAGGAATAGAGTGCTATGTATGTAAATATTTCTTTTGAATATTATATCGGTGGATCACAGATCAATGGTTAGATTACTTTAATTTTGACTTAAGGTTGAAGCTTTGGAGAAAGCCTCTCTTCAATGAAGTAAATCATGAAGTTTGATGACTCTTTTTTAGCACAACCGAGCTAATATTTTGATGATATGGATTGTGCCACCCATGCAAGAGCATGCACATTCATAGTTCTCTTGAAACATTCATGATAGTGAAAAAAAGAATGGCATCTGCGCTCCTCTGTTCTTAGCTGGGATAGTTTTACTCGTTATGTTTAAGTCATTAATGTCATAAAAAAGCCAAAAACCTGTATTTTCAACTGGTTTTCTTCTTTCAATTGTGGGATGCCATTTATTTTAGTTGGGTTTCTTAATGTATGATATGTTTGCAGTTGAATTAGTAGATACTCTCTGTGTTTTCTTTTTGGGGCATTTGCATACATAGCATACAATTATATATTTATGTATGTCACACCTAAACTTTCATATTTACACAAACAACACTCAAATCTTCAATATCACATTTAAAATACCAGTATTACCCCCTTTTAAAAGTCAAATGCACCTTTCATAGGTTTAAAGCACCAAAGTGCTAAGTCTGTAAATATGAAGGTTTAGGTTTGAGATATGTAAACACATAACAATTGTGTGCTACGTATGTAAATTTCCCTTTCTATATTTGGTTGGAATGATGTACCAAGTGATTCTTTTTTGGTTCTTCCTTTTACTTGTTTTGGGGTTCATAGATTTTTCTGTCCATTTTGCAGCTTATTGCGTTGTTGCAGTTGAATCTGTTGGTCGGCAGATTCCTATTGCTTTTTTGGAACGAGTTAAAGAAGATTTTAGCAAGAGATACGGAGGAGGCAAAGCTGCTACTGCTGTTGTTAATAGCCTTAACCGAGAATTTGGGTATGTTTAAATTGCCAAGTTGTTGATTTTTCGCATTTTGTTACTATTTATTTCCTTTTTTTTATTTTGGAAAATTTAGATACATACCACACAATTATATATTTACATATGTAACACATAAAGTTTGACATTTACACTGTGGTTTCATAAACCTATGTATTTCAGTTTTAAGAAGTTAGTAATTGTGATATTTTTGATGTTTTGTTAAAGATTTGAGTGCTGTACATGTAAATATGAATGTTTAGGTTTTAGATATGTCATTACATAATAATTGTGGTATGAATTTAAATGCCCCCTTTTTTCTTTTGTTATGACTACCTAATGCTTAATAAAATTTCATATTCAGGCCAAAACTGAAGGAGCAAATGCAGTATTGTGTTGACCATCCTGAGGAGATTAGCAAGCTAGCCAAAGTGAAAGCTCAGGTTACAGAAGTCAAAGGAGTCATGATGGAAAATATAGAGAAGGTAACAGTATATTCCAACAAAATTCTGAGAAGCAATGTTTTTTTTTTCCCCTTGAATTGTTTTCTGTCAATTCATTATGTTTGTGTTGGACATAATTTCTTGCCGTAAAACCTGTTGATCCTTCCCACAGGTTCTAGATAGAGGGGAAAAAATTGAGCTCCTAGTTGACAAGACTGAAAATCTTCGCTCACAGGTGAAGCAGCCTCTTTCAACTTCTGCTATATTAAATCCTTACCAAGTGCCAAAATGGTCCTCTGACTATTTACACGGCCTATTTAAGTCTCAAAGTCTATAAAGTTGTCAATTTAGCCCCCACACTTTTTTAATATTAGCTGAAACAGTCTCTAGGGAGGACTATTTCAGTCTCCACTTTAAAAAATGTCTGGGGCTAGATTGGCACTTTTATAGACTCAGAGACTAAAATGACCTTCTGCAAAGGATCGAAAAACAATGTTAACACTTTTCTCAACCCTTATCACTATAGTTTGCCTATTCTACATTTCTAATTATTTAACACCTCAAAACCTATTTTCTCGTCCCAGTTAATTAGAAATTCCTTATATTTTCCATATTTGTAGGCTCAAGATTTTAGGCAACAAGGAACGAAGATGAGGCGAAAGATGTGGCTCCAGAACATGAAGGTGAAGTTAATTGTGCTCGCTATTATAATCGCCCTAATCCTCATCATCGTCCTTTCAGTTTGCCATGGATTCAAATGCTAGTATTTACGATCGCTCGAAGAAGGAGATTCGTGTTCTTCCAGGTTAGACCTACATCATGCGAGTCACATAATTGTCTTCAACTGTTTGAGTTAATCTGCACTTTATGATTTGTGTTTGTGTATTGTGTCATCTTTCGATATTTATAATTCTGAATAGTAAGCCTGATGGCTCTTCATGTATAGCCCTTGCAAAGATTCCTATTCTTTCTTGCTTTTATGCTATAGTAGGAGGACCTTTGCCTTATTTCATGCAGTTTTAATATTTATGTGTTGGTTCTTTAAAGTGATGATTATTTGTGGGTTCTACCGAATTTGAGAAACACTCATGTTTGTTTTTTCATAAATTTTTTGGAAGATTTACTTGCATGCTGCTTAATTCATGTGTTTAAATATCTAACACCTAAACTTCGCCACCTTACTCATGCGTGAAATGTGGTATTTCTCTTTTTAAAAGTTAAAATAGTAGTGTTTTTTATGTGATATGAAAGATTTGGGTGGTATAAATATGAAAAATAAATTTTAGGTGTTAGATATGCAATTACATAGGAATTGGTAGTGACGTATGTAAATGCTTCTTTTCTTAATGGCATTTAACTGAGAGTCCTCGTGGGACTGCTCTAACATTTTGTAAAATTATCAGCTTTGAAACTATTGTGCGAAAGCAAATTTTAAAAGCTTTTGTTGGTTTTATAGATTTTTCCTCTAGAAGGATGTTGGGTATTTGTAAGTTTGGATATTAATTACTGCGTAAAATTTTTTTTTTGGATTGTTGTTATCCATGAAGATGCTGGGTACCTATGCGCTTATAAAATTGTAAATTATGATATTATTTAGCCTGAATTTTTTTGTTGGATTGACTAGTTTTTTAGCCATGCAAAAGTGCATTATTACATATTTTTAGACATAATTAAGAGCTATTATTGGTTTTATTAGCAATAATGATCTGGTTCAACTGAAGTGTTATTGATGAATCTGTGCTGACTTAATTCTGTAGCATATATTTAATATAAATTTATTTCTTAGATGTTTAATTCTTCAAATTATTATAATGGAATAGCAATTTAATGAGGCCGTAGGTTTGTCAAAGGTTTTGTGTTGGCTTTAGCCAACAAAATACAGTCTCTGTTTGGTTTTAAGAAACTGATAGATAAAAAAGGAAGTGGAATTGATACATGAATGGAATTTTTCGTGATTTTTACTTATTTATTTAGTTCAGGACAAATTGAGTAAAATATATTTTATTTCTATTTTCTATGAGAAATTAATTTTCTAAATGTATGAGGAAAAAAAGGACTTACACATAATAAATTTATGAATGGTTCGGATCAGTCAGTTACGATTCATTAAGGACTTTATCAACATTTTGAGTTTTGTTAAAGAAAGATGAAATCCCACAGTAGTTTGGTGATGGTGGAAGATTGGTTGGCCTGCTAATAGGACAAATTGAAAGCATTTGATTGTGTAACATGATGCTTTTCCTACCACGCTATGAATAGTGAAAACAACAATGCTGAACATTGATTGGATGGAGGGGTAAAGATGGCATTATAGATTGATAGGCTATTGATGGCTGGTGGCTATAGGACCCATGAGGCACAATCAAGAGCGAAAAATAGGAGAGGATTAAGGGAAGTGAGGAAGGGAACTTATTCTTTCAAGAAGTATAATATTTGTATTTATATCCTATACATATGACACGCTTTTACCATTTAAATTGGGATTAGAGATATAAAAAGATAAGTCACAAACAAATTTTGGGTTTACTTAAGTGGGTTTATGTCGGTTGCGTTTGATGAAATACTTGAGCCATGTTGTTGGTCACTTAATGCCATTGTGATTGATGTAAATTTCGTTGTAACATGCGGTTTGGCATATCATAGTGACTGAAATTTGAATATTATGATTTATATCGAGTCATCTATTATGATTTGCTCCGGCTATGACGAAGATTTTGATGGTCCCTTTCGATGAAGCATGGATAACATACATGATAACACCAATGATCATGATGTCATGAAATAACAATAGAAAATAAGACAATGTATCATAGAGGTAATGTTATGTTTTGTTATAGAAAATATGCCTCCCTTATAGACACACACATACATATACCTATACATCACAAAAAGAAGTTTAGTAATAAAAGAACTAACAATAATAAAAGAAATGTTCATGCATGACAATTGTCATTTGGTAACTATATTTCAACAATATTATTCATTATTATTATTAGTTGTAACATATTTTACACATATATTGATATTTCATAGATGGGCCATCCTTGTGGTTCTTATGGCGTGCCAAACTATGTTGGGAAATGCCCATATGATGTAGGATGTGTTAGAATTTGATCATCTTAATTAATTTTTATAAAATTTTGGGCATGTTGGACACATGTTGTGGCATATCATAGATGCGTGTCCAACGCTAACATAGAAGCTTCTTTAAAGTGTCAGTGCTTCTTAGAAATTTAAGCTTCATTAGGTGATTGTCAATTCATATAACAATTTGGTACGTGGTCTAACATTTTACATGGGTTGCTAATCCTAATATTACTAATGGGTAGGTCTTAATGTGGATTTTGGACCTTAGACTCTTTTTAGGTTGGAATCATCAGTTGATATAGATAATCCAGTGCTAGATATATTGATTTTCAATTTCTTGGTGATTATAATTTGAACTTGATTGAGAAGTGGCGGCCTATTAGTGTGCCTTAATTTTTGTGACCGCTTAGAATAAAGGGGATGCACAAGAGTGTGCAAATTAAAGAGGAATGAAGTTGATGTATCATACTTTAAAATTATGGGAGATGGTGATTGAACTTCGGTTAAGACGTATTGTCATAATCAATTTGGATTTATGTCGGGCAGGTCTACTATGGAAGCTGTACATTTATTGAGAGGTTTGATGGGGAAGTTCATAGATTATAAGGAGAATTTACATTTGATTTTTATTAATTAGAAAAAGCTTATGATAAAGTTCCAAGAGATATCCTTTGGAGAGTTCTTGAGAAGAAATGTGTTGATATGACTTATATTCAAGTCATTAAAGATATGCATACTAGAGGTGCTACTTGTGTTCAGACTGAAAGAGGATTGACCAAATATTTTCCTATTTCTGTTGGATTACGTCAGGGATCGGCTTTAAGCCCATATCTTTTTGCTTTAGTTATGGATGATCTTACTGGACATTTACAGGAGGATGTACCTTGGTGTATGCTTTTTGATAATGATATCCTTCTCGTGGATAAGACGAGAGAAAAAGCCCAAGAAAAACTTATTATGGAGGTTTATGGAGGTCTACATTAGAGTCTAAAGGCCTCCATTTGAGTAGAACTAAAACTGAATACATGGAATATAATTTTAGTAGTAGTAACTCTAGTGACAAAAGTGTAAATATGGGCAATCAAGTTACTAAAAGGTGTGAACGATTTAGATATCTCGAGTCTGTTGTTCAAAGCGATGGTGATATAGGTAGGGATGTTAATAATAGAATTCAAGTTGGTTGAAGTGGCGGAATGCTTCGGGCCTTTTGTGTGATAGAAAAATAACACTTAGATTGAAAGGAAAATTTTATAAGACGGTGGTGAGACCTACAATGCTCTATGGCGCTGAATGTTGGCCTTTAAAAGAGAAGCAAAATAATAATTTAAGTGTTGCCGCGATGAGAATGATTAGGTGGATGAGCGGCTTTACAGTTATAGACAAAATGCAAATGTATAAATCCGTGATAGGGTTGTTGTAGCTCCTGTGACGGACAAAATTAGAGAAAGTCGTCTTAGATGGTTTGGTCACATTAAGCGTCGACCATCTGATGATCCGATTAGGAGAGTAGATGTTTTAGATTCGACTTATGTTAAGAAAGGCAGAGG
>NW_018164549.1:4622524-4634295 GCF_001263595.1 Phalaenopsis equestris | reverse complement strand
TGATCTTAATTTACTAGAACTAAATGAAAATATGACACTAAAACTAACACAATGAAGAAAAAGGATTCATGTAGCCGACCCCACGTAGTGGGATTAAGGCTTTGTTGTTGTTGTTGGTTGTTGTCTTATTATGATTGTTGCCCCTCCAGTTGGGTTAGCGTTTGCACGAGCATGTTAGTAGAAGATATTGTGACCAAGATAATTTTGGTGAGATGATTCATACTATTCTATCTTTCAATTGTTTGTATGAACTTGTTGTTATGATCTTGATTTCTATAGCCTTCAGTTTTTGTGATTTTGAACATTTTACAACTTAGCTTGAAATTTTATTAGGATGTTGACATGGGATGTGTTGAGGGGTGTATATGCTTTATGTTTGGATTACAAGTGTTGTTGAAGGCAATAATTGAAGGATTGCTTCTGCTGGATATTATTGGTTTCGTCAATTGTAATCTTTGCTTCAACTTACTGCCTGAGATCTACATATTAGCGTACAGTAAGTATAAAGGAACAAGCTGAAGACCTATAAGAAAATTCTTTCACAACAGTTTTGGGTTCAGCCTTAGGATTTAGCAGGTCTTTAATGGTAATCTCTAAATGCATTTCTTCAGTTGATTTCTTTAATTTTGGTGAATTTCAATAAGGTGAGAGAAGTTCTTGATAATCTTTAATACGTGGTAAATTGTTTGATAAAGAGATTGATGAGTTCAACTAAAATATAGATAGTCATGCATGGGAGGGAGGGGAACTAAATATGAGTTCGACCTTTCAAGATGAAGGAAACCTGCTAGAAGTGTCAATATACTTGCAAGAGTTAGATGGCTACTCATAGTGGATATGATAAGTAGCTTGAATCACACTGAAATGGGGTGATGCACGAGGCATTGTTTGGAGGTAAAGAGCACTAAATTTTTTTAGTGGGAAGTAAGATTAATTTTTTCACCTTAAAATGAATTTATTTTGGTCCAAACACTTGAGGTTATCTTGAAGAACCTCATAGAGGCTATTGGTGATATGAGTTCAAGCTATGTTTTGCATCTCATTAGGGGAATGATAATAGAGTTAACCCTAATCGTCATGATTTGGTTCTGGGCTTTAAATTAACTAAAATGAGAATAGATGGTCGAACGGTTGAAATAAATTCTCTGCAATCTTATTTCTATCAGTAACAGTTTAATATTCAAATATTGATGAAAGAGTTTCTAAATAAAGCAATCAAAGTAACAAGTAGAAATTTGTACATTTCCGCTTGTTGTTCTCGTTTTTATACTCATTTGCTCTTCTTCTATTCTTCTTGTTTAAAAGCTTAAAACTTTTAAAAAAAAATTAAACAAAATAATCACCCTTCTATACTACAATGACCCAAGGGAATCACCCTTAAAGATAATCTAGGAGTAATCACTCTTCTATACTACAGTGACCCAAGGGAAAAAAATAATATGCTTGCTCATCTTTCATAGTTCTTTAAAAAAGTTTATAATATGCTATTGCATGTATTAGTGACTTTTACTTGATGAAAATATTTTGAACTTATATATGTATTAACTTTAACTTTGCTTTTTTTTTTTGTACTCTTGCACACACATCTGTCTATTTGAGGATCACAATCAACAAAATCTAACACACTTTTGACCAATATTTTTCGGTTGGTGTAACGATTAGCGATCTAAACATTACAATTATTTGAGGTGGAAATGCCCTTTTCCGTCCCTGGCCTATATTTTATTGTCAACATAATAACTAGCGATCTAAATATTGTAATTAATTGAGAAGTTAAACTATGTTTATTCAATTATGGCTGATATTCTTCCACCGTCACAACTGTTAATGATCTGAGCATCACAATTGTCTTAGGTAGTAGGAAAACTACGTGCGCATGTACACTGATGTCCAATGCTTGTACCATAAGAGGGTGAGCTCATCTTCACATGCACACATAAGCATTCATATATAAACTATTTCATTATTCGTAACATAAATTCTTTTGAGACATCTTCATTTATCAAATAACATGCACACTTACTCTACTGTGCAATTATTCATCATGCATCTCTCTTTTCTCATGCATATCTTTCCTATAATGCCTATCTTATTTATCATGTCTATCATACATATTATACATTTCATGCGTATTTTTCATGCATATCTTGTATATCTTTTCTGTCCATATCTTGTATATCTTTTCTGTTCATGCGTATTTTTCATGCATATCTTGTATATCTTTTCTGTCATGCATATCTTTTCTATCTAATCATATAAATAATTTATTGTAGTGTAAGTCTAACTGAACTAAACATACATTTAATCAACATACATTTTGAAATAAAAAAGATTATTGAAATTTAGAAACATATTTGCTCGTCTCAATCGCTATTTTAGATACTCAATTTCATGTAACTAGTTGGCGTTGCAATAATTTTACGTAACATATAAAACAAAAATCAAACTTTAAGATTCAAGCAATTTATGTTAATCGAATTATTGTTCTTAGCTTATGATTAGTTTATCTGTGTTTACAAAGCTGTCATACGATTAGCTTTCACACACTCGCCTTGAGCTCACCACATTGTAGAAATAAACTGGAATTCGTAAATATCTTAGGATTTCATGAAATTTCGGCTCATATCATGATTTAACAAAAACATATTAACTCATTTGCCAAAACATTTCTTAAATGATTTTCACGGCAAAACCCAACCTTCTTTGTTCCCGCCAAAAATCTTTTTCCCTCATTCTATCTATGCTTACTCCTCCCTTAACCTTACTTATTTCGTGCTAGAATCCCTTATGGAAAGCTGCAAACCACATTCTTTGATTCCAACACGACCTCATCTCCGCTATAGTGACAGGAAATGAAAAAGACACAATTCGTGGCAATGTTAAAAATGGAAGTGTGGGAAAGAAAATGAATGTCTTAAATAACATGAAAGTGGGTTTCCTACTCACCTATTTCGTCCCTGAAGCTTAAACGGTGAGCTACGACACTTGGCAGGCCTCTCGTCTCCTCTACTTGCGTCTTTGCTATATTCCCCAACCCCCACCATTCGACACCATACATAGATAAATATCACGCGGTAAGTCAAAGGGAACCCTAAAACGGGATTATGAAGGGATAGTTTAGGGTTAATTAAGTGTAATTAAACTTGTGAATTCCATTTTTTTTATATTTTCCAATCAATTCATAATATAAATATATATAGTGCTTTATATCGAATTCATTGTGTTGACGCGTAGAATTTTTTTAAAATTGCTTTGATTGAATTTTGAGGGATACGAAATTTGGGGTACATTTTAAAGTTACCAAAATTTGTGTGTAGTTTCTTTAAACAAGTTATTACACTATCTATAATAAGCAAATAAATATTTTTACTAGAAAATTTAATAGGCAGTTACCAACACACATAAATTGAAAATAACAAACATGACACAAGCTGCGATTAGGGTGTCCCGATGGTGGTGATAGTGGCAGTTGGGGGTCCGGAAAGGTGACAGTAAGGTGGGGAGGTGGAGTAGGTGGGCGTTACAATAAGGAAGCAGGGGATATTCACTGTCCGAGACTACTAGAATTGGATAGGTGGGTGGGTGGGCAGCAGAGAAACAACGATTCGAAGTGATGTTGTGCGGCTAGAACTGCATGGATGGGGTTTCTGGTAGCTGGGACAGCTGATATGTGGTACGGAAGTGGTTCAGGCGGGCTGGAACAATAGCAATCCCGCTTGGAATGGTTGCTCGGGGTAGTGACTATGAGTGGGAACGACGGTGGCAGCGGTGGGAAATGTGTGGGATTGTGGGAGAACAAAAGGAGGACTGTTCCGAGGCAGCGACATCGAAAAGGATGGCTGGACAACGAGTAACTACAAGAAAAATATCAAAAGTTGCAGTCAGGTAGTTGTAATGAGGAGGAATGTATTGTAGCAAAACTGGAGGGATACAGAGGAGTTGGGGAAGGATAAATATCCTCTCGGAAATGAGATACATCTGGAGCAACACTCGACCCTTGAAAGACAATCACCGCCTGGGAAGCGAGATACAATCTGGGCACCACTTGCCCTTGTATACAACACTAGAAGGTAAAGCAGGGGACACCAATGACTGTCCTGATAGAAACACCTAAAACACCAAAAGAACATATTTATAGACCTAGGGTAATAGGAGTGAACCCCACTCTTAATATGAGGGAACTTCATGTAAAGGGTTGACCGACCCTCTTGGACCAGTTCGAGTGGCAATTTGTCGTGCCAGTTCATGGTAATGTACCGAAGATTGTGATGGAGATGAAATTATAGTTTGCTGATAAGATGGTGTTATGACCATTATGCTTATTTCTCATTCTAGGTTTTATCAATGAATGGTTAACAAAAGATAGGGTGTAAATTTGTACAAATTGTGTTAAAATACTGTATGCTAGAAGATTCACAATAAGAAATAGAGTTTATATTATTTGCATTGAAGAAAAACTTATACACAGATAAATAACTCATAATGCTCATAAGACGCAAGTATTTTTACGTGAAATTCATTTTACTTAAAAATCATGGGGACCAATCTTGTTGAAATAGTTCCATTATATAGGTTAAATAATACAATGGTCTCCCCTTCGTCCTCGTTCATGGAGGAACTATGAAGCCCGACCTGTTATAGTTGTTTTCTTTGATGATGCTGTAGATTGTTGGTAAAGTAACGAAAGAGGATGGCAAGTTTTGCCAGTCAATGGTTGGCTACATTGGATGGATATGACAGTTGTAGGTGTCGGTCAATTATGATCGGGTACATATGGGCATTATATGTGCCAACTTTGATCACACTGTGCAATAGTGGATGGGTGATTGTTGATGGGAATGTTGATCAATGACGAGTAGTGACATAGTGGTAGTGGTGTTGTTAAGACAAAATGTAGGTGGTTGCCAATGACTAAAAATAATGGATGAGTGATAATGTACACCAGTGTTTGTAAATGATAGATAAGACTAATGGGGAACTGTGGACGGTGGTGGCAGTTAATGACAATTGATGATGAATGTGACATTAACTAGGTAACAAAAAGAGACAAACTTCTTGATTGATGTCTTTATCATGGACCCAGTTGAGATTTTAAAAGTGATCGAGGGTTTAAAATTCTTCAAGTGAGAATTATCTCAATGAAAGTTCATTCCCAAATATTTTGGAATAGTTTCTATTTATTGATTTATGGAGAAGACAATTTGATTAAATTTGCCAAAAAATTTGAATTCTAGATATGTTTAAATAAACTAATGAGGTTGCTATAATTTTTTTATCATCTCAATGCCGTGATAAATTTAGAATTAAACAATCTTCGGCATGTTAGGTTCATATAAACGAGTTGCATATTCTGAATATAAGCAAGCAAATTTAGAGGATTCTTAATATGTTAATGAGTATTTGATTTGAGCTATTTTGGTTTCTAATCAATGTGTTCTTGAAATACTTAGTTTTGTGTTGTCAAGCTATTTTTTTTATTTTTATAAATTTGTTGTAAGTTGAGTTTATATAGTTTCACAATTTATTTTTGAACCTTCTCACTTTAAGACTCGGGCAAAATTTACTTCAAAATTTATGCTTGATTAATTCTTTTTTTTGGTGCTTTAATCATGAATTTGATTTATAGACAGACATTATGCATCTCTCCACATATTAGAAAATACAATATTTTTCGACATCAAGAGGTGCGATGAGCTTTTAAAAGACCCATTAATATTTACGCAAACATGTCCTGAATTGAGATCGCCTAATTCTTATTCTCATAGACCAATCAATGAAATGAAATTCGAATATTTCAGCTGTAGGCTCTCCCAGAGTATTTTTGGTATAAGAACAATCTAAATATAATATAGCAAGATAAGGAAATTTAGAGCGATACAAAGCTATATTTTCATAAAGTACTAAATAGAAAGATGAATATAAATTAATAATTCAATGAAATGAAATTCAAATATTTCAGCTGTAGGCTCTCACAGAGTATTTTTGGTATAAGAACAATCTAAATATAATATAGCAAGACAAGGAAATTTAGAGCGATAAAAAGCTATCTTTTCATAAAGTACTAAATAGAAAGATGAATATAAATTAATAATTCAATGAAATGAAATTCAAATATTTCAGCTGTAGGCTCTCACAGAGTATTTTTGGTATAAGAACAATCTAAATATAATATAGCAAGACAAGGAAATTTAGAGCGATAAAAAGCTATCTTTTCATAAAGTACTAAATAGAAAGATGAATATAAATTAATAATTATAACCATAAAACATTTTATTAACTTATACTATTATACAAGCTACATGTATTTTACAAATTATAGCTTGCAGAAAGGCAAAATTAATATTAGTTAATAATAGTATTGTAATCTAACGAGGAAGGAACTCGAAAATGAGGAAGCATAAATCAGAAGCTTCTGTTATAGGAATACCCAACTCGTTAATATTATATGGACAATCAAAACATAATTGAAGGTAATATAAAATGAACTTCTATATTGACTAATAGTAATATAAAACCTATAAATAGAATAAACTGCATAAGAAATTATCTATACTTTTCTTTTAGAAATTTATAATGCCAAGAGATTTGTTCACTATCAGGTAAGTAACAATGGCATGATAACATTATAACATAAAGTTGGCTTTGTGGATAAGAAATAGATGGGGCTTCTTGGATAAGGAAAATATGACATGTCTTCCTTCGCAACTAAGCAAGAAGTTTCATAGAATATTCTCTTGGGCCCACCACTATATTCTATGGTGAAAACTATTGAGATTTAACATGCTTTAACTTTCTGGTATTTTTTTTTTTTTTTTATCTTTTTGTATAAAAGTTAAGAAGATAGCAGCAATTATAAGATAAATTATTATCCATGTAAATTCTTTCCGTGGATGTTTCCCAATTAGGGTAAAATTATAATAATCTCTTTTATGGGTGCTATGTATGTAAAAGCCCCTTTATATGCACTTAGTCATATCGGTGTACTTAGAATCAATTTTAATCTGTATGCAATAATTAAAACATGTCAAAACGCGGGATATAACACTTCAATTTCTCTACCAAACATTTTTGCTTGCGGTACCTTATTCACCCAGATGCCTCCAACAGTTCCAAAGCTCATCAAAATGGATATATCATTTGCTATATTCTCGTATTCTACTTCCGAAAATATTCCTGCATGTATATAAGCTTTATAAATTAGAAAGTTAAGTGGGCATGGGCATCTATTGTACCAATGAATTAAGGATGGAGAAATATAATATTTGGGTCCTACTATATTTTTGCATTCAGTACATGCTTTAAAACTATAAGAGCCTTTCTTTCCATGATGATTTTGTTTTACTTGGGTCAATTTGTTCCTTTGCTTCTCTAAATGTGGAATAGGATCCCAGTTGATGTGGAGAAAAGATTATATGTCAGGACACCATCGGATTCTATGATTAATAAATCTGTATGTAATGGTAGAGACAATTCTGAAAGTTCTGCAACATTTCAAAAGAGTTTTGTTATGCAAAGACTTGAGAAAAATTAGAAAGTTATTTTTACATGTGGCCTGACTTAGTTTAACAGTCCTAAGAAAGTTCTTACTAATTTCACGTCTTCTAATTTGCTAGACATCTTTAAATTTTTTTTGAAGTATGCGGTTGTAATTTTTTCTTTCATTTTCTTATCTCTGCGCCTAAAAAGGTCAATATGATGAGAATCATATTATCATCTTTCTTTTGATATAATAAAAGAGAGATGGGATAAATGTTCTTGAGATAAACACAAGAAAAAAAAATGAGATATTTCTAAATACATTATCCATTTTTCTTTGATGAACTTGTGTTGCATTTTTTAATCCAAAAGTCATTATTAACCATTCATAAGTGTGCTTTAGTAAGTAAAAGCTGTCAATTCCATTGAATCATGATGCATTTTGATTTGCCAAAATTTGATTTTAAGATCAAATTTATTAAACCATCTAGTATCTTGTCTTTTAGTAATCAATTGATCCTTTGAGGTATTTTATGCCCAACAAATTCAGTAATGTCATGTAAACTTTTATAATTAAATACCTTTTCTAGCTGTTCTTTTTTGTTCATTTTTTTAATTACTATCATAGCATGATTTCTATGTCTAGATTCAAATTTCTAGATAACTCCTAGTTTTAATAATTGGGTTACATGCATTTCTCTATTTCCCAATTATTATACTTCATATCACGTCCCTTAATATTAATGTTAGGATTTAATATTTTAAGTTCCCTTAATGTTAGGATCACTAGGACTGTAATTGAAGACTGTAAAGGTAACGGTTAGTCATATAGATTGTAGTGGAAAACTGAAGTAATAACTGACCACAAGCTATAGTGAGTCGCTGCAAGAGCATCAGTTAGCCATAGAAGCAGTAGTTAGAAGTTACAATAACAATTAGACAGGTTGTAGTAGGAAGTTCGTTGTAAGAGTGTTAGTTAATCGTAGGGACTATAGTTGAATGTTGTAGTTGTGAGTCATAGATGTCGTAGTTGGCCACATAAGTTGTAGTGAGAATCTACAATAGCAATTAGCCACATAAGCCATAATAGGTCTTTGCAAGAATGTCAGCTGGCTATAGAGGCTATAGTTGGAAGCTGCAATTGTAGTGAGCCACATCGGTCGTAGTTGTTTACATAGGATGTATTGGGGAGCTGCAAAAGTAATTAGCCACATGTGTCAGAGCGAGGAGTTGTAGTGGTAATTGTTAAATAGGTCATATTGGGTTGTTGCAAGAGCGTCAGTGGGCCTCGGAGGCCGTAGTGGAGACTATAATAAAACCAGTTGATTACAAAAATTATAGTTGGAGATTGTAATAGAGTTAGTTGGCCCTAGAGACCATAGTTGGAGACTGCAATGATTGCAGTTGACTACATACGCGCTAGTGAAAGGCTGCAATGCATGCAGTTGATCATGTAGATCGTAGTGGAAGGCTGCGATGATAGTAGTTAATCACATAGACAGTAGTGGAAGCCTATAATGATTGTAATTGATCATATAGCCTGTTGTGGAATGATATAGTGACAGTAGTTGGCCGCAGAGGCCATAGTGAGAGGCTGCAGTGTTGACTACATAAACCATAGTGGAAGGCTACAATGACAACAGTTGATCACATGCCATATTGGAAGGCTGCAATGATAACAAGTAACCACCATATAGATCACAATAGAAGGTTGTATTGATAGCAGTTGGCCACGAAGTTTGTAATGGCACCAGTTAGCCGCGTAGACCTTAGTGGGAAGCTACAACAGTTGGTGGCTACGACCATTCTCTCATGTTTTGTTATTGTACACTAGAGATATCACTTGTTTGTATACGAAGTATAGAAAATATCAGGAGTTGGGAAAAATGCCTCAGTCTAAATTTATGATTTGGACTTGATCAGACTCATATTGGAATAATTATGATGTTGTTGGGTTCATATTGTCGAGACGGTCAGTTTGATTATAAATTTATTAAAATCGGAGCCCTTGATTTTTAATTTAAAACCGAATATTTTTTGTTCAAAAAATGCCCCAGTCTCATGCAAAAATGATAAAATTTGTTGATGAGGCATCAAGAATAAAGTTAACTTATAATTGATAATTTAATTTCCTAAAATCTCAACTACTTTTTTGTTTGTATTTTATTGGATATAAACTGAAAATTTACGACTTTACAGAATCACCCCCTAAAACTTCCCTAAAAAGCTTTTTTTACAGTTAGCGAAGATTGTATTTTCTTTTATCGTTCATTATTATTATTTAAACCTTTAAATTCCTTTTTAAAAGTAAGAGATAAATGGTTTTCGAAAAAATTATCTTAGGGCTCGTTTGGGGCAGCTTATTATTTGGTGCGGTGGCATATTTGGTGCGGTGGCATTTTAAAAACGCACCTGACCTGTTTGGGTAAACTGCCTTTTGACAGCTTACGTGTTTTCACACCGCGCCTATCTAAGTGCGGTTGCAGCTTTCTGGCAGCGTTTTGGCTTTTTCAAAAAAAAAAAAAATTCGTAATAGCCACCATACCTAGCTTATCAGCAGATTATTTTTAATCAGCTTATCAATAGATTATTCAACACTGCAGTTGCCCCAAAGCGACCTTGATTGTTTTTTAATATACAGAGTAATTTTTAAATAAAAACGATTAAAACATCAAAATAATGTCAAAAATACCGGAAATTATATTAGAAATATACATACCACCCAATACCTATTTATTTACATATCTAGCATCTAAGCTTTAATTTCTTACATCCATACCACCTTATCTATGCATGAAAATCTGTATTCTGCTTTTTTGACAGTTAAAATGGTGGTAATTTTTCAGGGGGTATAAATGTATAAAAGTAAAATTTTGGAGTTAGATAAATACATAAATATATAAAATTTAGATGGTTGTATGTAAATGCCCCTATTTTTTTTTAAGCTCAATAGAATTAAAATTTCTAGACCTTTTTTTTAATTTTAATTCTAAATTCCTCTGTAAAATTAGGAGGAAAATTATTTTCAATAAATATCCCAATTTCTTCGCATTCAAACCTCTGTATATTCTAATACTGATTTCTATGGCGATTTTCTTAGAATATTTTTAATTTTACAGAATTAATCATCTTGTGCAACTAGACCTTTTCCTTATATTGTGCATGATGTGAATATAAATATAAAGAATAGTCGGACCCCCAGCAACTTTCATGTGCCTAACTATTCGAGGATCGCTCTCACTACCGACAAATTGGCTGGAGGGAGATTCAAATCCATGATCTGAGGGGACTTACAACAGGCCATGCGACTATATATATATATATATATATATCTATATATATATATATATATATATATATATATAAAATTGATAAAAAAGAAAAAATATTATAGATTACATTTAATCAGTTTAGAAAGTTGTTATAATAAAAAATGCTTCGTAATTATAATCAAAATTGGTTATTTTATTGAAGACTTGCATACATACCATTCAATTGGTATATATTTACATAACCAAAGTTTAAACTTCAATTTGTTTACATAAATACCAGATTAAAAAATGCATGGAAAGGTGCTTCTCTTTTTTAAAATCTAAATGATGATGTTTTGGGTGGCATAAATGAGAAGCAAAGGTCATTGGTAGATGTGTAAATAGATAGGATTTTAAGTGGTATGTTAATAAATTCCTTTCTTTTTATTTAGGAGAGTTGTGATAAAGGATGTTGATAATCAATTGTTAATCATTAATAGTGAATTTTAGTATATTTGTTGATTGTAAGATTTCTTTTTTAGTTGTTTTAGTTTAATATAATAATGATTAACCAATCAAATTGTGATAGAATTTGTTATTGATTGAGCTGATAATCTATCAATAAAGTCTTAGGCAATAGTATTGTCTTTTGTGAATCCATATATTAACTTACATTGAAGTGATAAATAAAATGTATAGAAATTCTTTTAAAAAATGATTTCTTTCACATATAATCGATTTTTTTAATTAACATTATATGTATTAAAAACAATAAATATTTTCATTTTGAGAGTCAAATTAGAGTCTTGGACATCCATATTTTAAATATATGATTAAAAATATTCAATGGACATGCGGGTCAATTAATTATAAAAATGATTTTTTTGTTTATTATGAGTATTAATATATTAATTTTATCACACACAACTGCAATCACAATGAGGCATCAAATAAATAAATATAAAATGATCAAGCTCCTTTTGAGATAGCGCGATCGTGCACTTCTCATCCCTCTATAAACACTAATTTTGGATGGTGTAGGGA
>NW_018164549.1:4619164-4622509 GCF_001263595.1 Phalaenopsis equestris | reverse complement strand
TAGGGAAATTTATTTTAAGTTGTGATATCGAAAACACATCCCTAAAAATTGATTGGAGAGGTATTCTAAAGATGACATTGTACATCGATTCCAGTTTGACTATAAAGAAGTTGATCATGTTAGTCGTCTGTTGGGGGAGATGGGGAGGTAATTATTTCTTTTACATTCACCGACTTATTATCAAATTCATTGAGAGGTCCAACAGGAGGCTGCAATAGACCTCGAATGAACTCCATTTGTCAACCAGGATTCTCTTAACACTGTAACAAGAGTCTCCAATCTTAACGCTTATAATAAGAGGATTTTATTGAGGGACTTTGAACCTTTCAAGATTAGATTCATCAAATGTTATTGAGTGGCTGACATGGGATTTCTTCGGTGAACGCTCTACGTAAGCAATAATAAGAACTTGCTCGACAAACATTGGCTCTCAAACGATAAGTTCAACTTTACGAACAGTCCGACATTTCTGATGATAATGATTTTGGGCTTGTTGTCCCCAACTAGGGCATTATTGGTGTGTGGATATTATTTTGAATGAATTAGCCCAAGTATCATTGTCGAATTCGAGTTGAAAACATGCTTTAGTATTATGGTTACAACTTTGATGGAAATGACAATCTCGTTCCTGATTCCTTGCTTTTAGCTTTAACAGAGGTGGCTGCTTAAGAGTATATTTATCATAAATCATCATCGGGATGTTAACATGTGATATGTTAAGTAGTGTATACTTTTTCTCTAGTCAATATTCACATCTCTACGGTCGAGGGGACAAACTAGGGTTTCCCTATGGCTTTAACTTCTTTTGCTGAGATGTTTGAGCGGCTATTGGATTCTTCTCACATTTTCTAGATTATGCTTCAAATTGTTTTTTGTTTTGGTGTAGAAATAGCTTCATCAACAACAATTTGTGTTTTAAAATGATGAATGAGCTTAGCATATGAACAAACCTTCTTCTCAATTAAAGAAAAGTAAAAAGGTCCAGGGTGTAGTGCCCCCAAGAACAGATTGCTTAGTAGCTTCAGATCTACTCCTAAGATATCACTAGCTTAATATAAAATCTTAGAAAAAAATCTTCGATGTCTCCCCCTCACTTTAGTGAATGTCGGTGAGATAAGAGGAGTCTTTAACAATCACTCAATTCACAATAAATTGCTTTGCAAACACATTAGTGAGCTCATAAAATGTTTGAAAACTCCATCCTAACAATGAGTAAAACCAAGTGCGTTCTTGACCTTTAGAAATTGCAGGAAAAACCTAACACAGAAGTTCACAGAAGCGCATTGTATGTGCATGATGGTTTTAAAGTGATCAACATGTTTATATGGGTCAGATTTCCCATCCTATGCATCAATGACCAAAAGCTTAAACCCTGTTGTAGAGTGTGGAAGAATTATCTTCGCTGACGAAGATGATTTTTTCAGAACTATGTCAAGCTGAGAAATGACTTTTCTTAAAATAAATGTCATAACTCGTTTCTGATTGTGTGAGGTTGAGCTACATTCTTTATGTGCATTGAGAGCTTGCTATTAAGCTTGACTACATGGGGTGAATGTGTAGAGCTAGTGGTGTTCATGAGTTTTGCTTTCTAAAAAACAAATCTAATATGGAGAGGATAAAATGTGTGTACCTCTGACCAATAGAATTTGAGGTAGTTGTACCCCCCAAGAAAGCATCATTATCGATTGTTAAGCCTCCCACAAAAGTCCGAGGATATTTTTCCGAGACTCATCCATCCTTTGCATGCGATCTTTAATTGGTGCAAGGGAGGTTCCTTCACCAGCAGGATGATGTGTATCATTGGGAAACATACTTGAGGCTTGATGCCCCGCAGTGCAAGATTGTATTATGGTATGATGGGTGTTAGAGTGAGAAGCTCCTGTGTTACACTTTTTAGTCATCTGAGAAGTGAAATTCTATCAGCGGGACTTCGTTTCTCATAGACAACGTCAAGCTAGTGTGTGCTGGAAGATTCAGTGCAGTAGAGTGATAATTTAACATCTCAACACTATACAACAATCGAGCACACATACATATGATCAAAAAGTTGTAGAAGAAGACACCGATATTTTTTACATTAAAAAAATCCAAAAAATAAAGAATCACGGTGCTTAGGGCAGTAAAATATTCCACTTTAAATGTGTAATTATAAAGATACACTATTGTCTCACAATTGGGAAGGAAGGGTTACAATGATACATCAAGTACAAAACTTGTTCGTGCATAATATACGTAACCCTTCAGAAGCTTAAAAAGTGTTGTTGTATTCCAAGTATGATGTTTGAAATTATTCATTGCTAGAAGTTATTGCAAGATCTTCAATTTGATGTTATTTGCTACTTCGTATGCAAGAAACTTCATAACACCATGTTCATGATACTTTGTTGCACCATATTTTGGGATATGTCATTTCATAATAGAGTTCGTCGATGATGATGAGCAAGGGGTGATCAGTGGTGGTTGAGGACAAACGATGAGCAGTAATCGACGGTGGTCGGTGGCTATGATAGTTGAAATCGTTGAGTCTTTAATACAATGTTATTTGCTAATTCGTATGCAAGATACTTCATAACACCATATTCATAATACTTCTTTGAACTGTATTCAAGGATACATCGTTTTACAACAGAGTTCGCATACGACGACGAGCAGGTGGTGGCCGACGGGTTATTTTCGATGGTGGTTGGCGACTGTGGGGGTAAGAAGTTATCGCCGAGTCTTCAGTCTGGAACAATACTAGAATTTGACTCATTCTTCATTTTCTCCCTTTCAGGTGAATGGATGGGGTCTATTTATAGGCTCCAATGAAGGGGCATTTTGGTCATTTGATCATAACTCCCATAACTACTCGATCGAACGATCCAGGTTGATCAACTTGATCATAGAGTGTTTTTTGATGATTTATAAGCCTTAATGATCTCAGAATCAATTGATATTGGGCTCGTCGGATTCTTCTCGTCAAGACACTCAATTTAACTATAAGTACGTCAAATTTGGAGTTTCTTTGACCATCCAAGTAACTATCCAGAGCCCCCAACTATGGTTTAATTGCTCGATCTGGGCTTGATCAGACTTGAATTGAACCGATTTTGGTATCATTGGGTTCGCTTTGTCGAGTTAATCACTTTGACTATAAGTTTGCTCAAATCGGAGCCCTAGATGATTTTTTATTTGAATCCGAGCATTTTTTCCTCAAAAAATGTCTCAAGATTCGCGCCTATTTATGAAATTTGGTGATGATATGTCAATTCCTATTTATATTAAAAAAAGAAGAAGCTAAATTTTCTGTAAGCATGTTATGATAATCAAATAGTTAAAGAGAATATGTATATATATATATATATA
>NW_018164549.1:4612118-4619154 GCF_001263595.1 Phalaenopsis equestris | reverse complement strand
TATATATATATTCAGGATACTGTAAACAAAAATTTTGATAAATTTGAGCATTACAATTTTAATAATTCTTTTAAAATAAATGTAATACATAAATAATTATTTAATATTACACTCAATTTAAAGCTGATTTATTAATCTATAGAGAGAAAAAAATTTATTACAATATTGATCCAAGCAAAATCAACAAATTAAAAAGCATAAATATTTAAAATTCATTAGAAATATTCAATTTAAATTAGTATGAGTCGGACTTTAAAAAAAAAAAAAAAAAAAAAAAAAAACTTAACTTCTGTGTTATACTCTATCATCTCCTTAACTATTCTCCCATATGTTCTTCACCTATGAACCACTGCTATCTCTAACCTACCAACAAATCCTGTATGATTCAACTCAAAAACGAACTTCATAACCCATCCATGAATGCCCAAGATGTGGCACTATACTTTTCAACTATTAAAACCTTGGTAGATAACATCGTTGTATTAGGCAGAGGACAACTAGACCGCGAAGACATTATCCTATACACTTTGAATGGACTACGTATAAGTTAGCAGACATTCAAAATGGCAATACACACTCAGTTATAGCCCATCAAATTGGATGACTTTTATGCTCCTCCATGCAATGAGGAGATTAATTTGGCAAGTGACAATCTGAAGCTGAAACACAATCCTAACTCATGACTGGCACTTAATACATCTCGTGGTAGGCATAATAGTTTCTTTAGAGATCGTGATAAACATCAGCAAACAACCACATCGAGAACCAAAGGAGTACACTCTTAATCTGACAGACATTAAGAAAAGTTTTGTAAGCACATCCCAACCATTTTTCCAAAAAAAAAAAAAATCTTTGATAAGAGAGATACATTTTTAAAATTAGAGATTTTTTCTTATAAAATAATAAATTTCTATTTATTTAATTTTCCTTAAGTTTTAGAGACTTGTCAACATATTTCATTATTTTCTCATATATAAATATACCCAAATATCCTAATTTATTATTATTTAACAAATATTTTATTTTAGGTATATTTCAAATGAAACCACTTACCAACAAAAAAAATAAAAAAAACTTTACACAATAATTTAGTTAGCATTAAGATTTGATTAAGTAGATCAATAAAAATTGTTCACAAATAAAAGTAATATTAACCAAAATCTATAAAATCTATTTGTCTTGCTTCATATACTTGCTTTAATCTTTCATAAATCTCTAATTAAATATAACTTTAGCTCAATTTCAATGACATATGAGTACACCAAGTACAATATATTTTATTTTCTAATTATAAATTCAATAGGCTTCTCTTTCAAAAAATTTGATAGTAAAATCAAAAAAAAAAATTTACAAATTAAAATAGCCATCTCTCACTTTTAATTTCTTTTAGGAAGATTTATATACATACCACTCATTCCCTATGTATTTACATATAAAACCACTAAGCTTCAATTTTTACATGCATGTTGTCTTACAAGGTGTATTTGACTTGTTAGTAGTCAAGCAATAGTATTTTTGATGTGATATGAAATATTTGAATAATATAAATGTTAAAAGTAAAAGTTTAAGTGTTAAAATATGTCATACATATGAATTGTCTGGTATGTATGTAAAGCAAAGATATTTTGACTTGTTGAATTAGAGCATTAGAAATATCTTTGTTGAGGTTAGCTTGATTAATATTCATTCTATGAGTCATATATGATGAATTGTGATTTTGAAAAGTGAATATCTTAATATGAAAAATGGGGTTTATCACCATTATTTTCACCACTAGCCTTTCTGGAATAATTTTCTTGTCAATTTTGCTGTCAAAGTTTTAAATATTTAACTCGGTTAGTTTTATATCATTGAAATCTAACTTTATGGTTTATTTTTTTATTGATAAAAGACTTCTTCAATGGTGTTTATCATCAGAGCACAGTCTAGTTGTATAACCTAACCATAACTTGAGCTAATCAATTGGGCCGAACTCATGGAAGGATCATCCCATCACCTTTTAAAAGAAGGGGCATTTATGGTCAATTCTTTGAGAATTTTAAATATAATAGAATAAATTAGATGACTACAAGATTGGGGCACTTAGAGCCAATGAAAAAAACATATGATAAATCATCATTAATGATTTATAGGATTATTCAAGTTTAAGGAAAAATTTCTATGAGTAATTATTATTATTGAATTGTATGATTTTTAAGCATGTGAGCATTAATGGTGACGTGATCATCTAACCAACGCCCCAATAAAGAGTAGTTTATCATAGGCTTATAAGAGAAAAGTAGTCAATGATGAATGAAATATCACATCAAAAAGAGAGAGTATTAATGGTTTTGTATAAAGTGTAAGACTAAAGTATATGAGCAATATTTTTACGTTATGTATGAATTATTAATGGGAATTCCATAATTATATATATTTTTTGTGAAGCATTTTTTGGTTGAGCGTCTTTCTGTAAAGTCACAGTAAGTAGGGTAAACTAGTAGGTTCAGATTGTTAATGGAACTAAGCTAAAATAGAATTGAAATAAGAGCAAAACCTCTCTAATATGATGCATGATTCATGGACCAATCAAGGAAAAATTTGCAGCTTCCTCATTTGTGGTATTCAAAATACAAACAAATTAGCTAATCAAACAAATACCCTAATAATAATTATCTCTTGAAAGGATTATATAATGATAAGATACTAAGAGAAAATGATGACATGAATGATTAAAATCTCACATTACGAATTAATAAATTTCATTAAAATATATGTGTAAAGAATTAAACTAAATATACAATGCACATAGTAGTGTGAAAGTGAGGTCATAATAAAAATTTTGAATGTTTTCGTGATAAAGCAATAATTGGGGTGGTGGTCATCTAAAAAGTTGAACCAAGACATAAAAAATTATATGTTTAGAGTTGATGTTGAATGGGCCGGATAAAATTGGATTATGTTTTACATGGTATGACATTATAGCTTGAAGTTTAAAAAACTATTATGAGTTGTTATATTATCAGGGAGTTGTGGAAATTTTTAGGTATGGGAAGCTTAGAATCAAAGAAAAAATTCTATGATCTAATATTGCTAAAGAGTTGTAAAAGTTTTCAAGCTTGAGAGAACTTAAGGCCAAAGGAACATGACATGAGTAGCCATCATAAAAAGTACTAGGATTTTCTAAGCCTTTAAAAACTCTCATTATGCTTTTTTTAGTGGAGCTAGATTACAATATGACACAAATATTTGAGTGCAATTCACTCAATGAGGTTTTGACATCTACTAATCACTTAAAACCTCATGTATGGAGTCATTTGTGGTGACTTATAACCCTTAATGCATAAGTATTTCAAAAATAAAAATGGTGGTATATTATTTGTTAATTTGATCCATGAGCCTTCTTTGAATATTCTTATTAATTTGATCGCATAAAGTTTGCTTCAATGATTAATAGACTATGTTATTCAAATTTATAAGATGATTTATTTTATTTATCAATTAAAGTTTTAGGAAGGGGGCTAGCAACCTTCATTGGCCTCTAATCGATTATATAGTTTGTTCATCATGAGATGAGCATATCAATGAAGCTATCTTAAGAGTAGGATCATTCATTCGCTTTCATGAGCTAGATTAGACATTATCTATTTCAATCAATTTTTAATTAGAATATGAAATATTTTAGTATACTCAAGATAATTACCATGATGTCTCTCAAAGTATATAATAGATCCAATTATGCTCGTATATAATATTTTGAGCAAAATAACTTACCAAATTTTTGGGAGCTTCGAGCTGATAAAACATCCTACTAGTAATTGTCATAAAGGGTTTATAAAGCTTTTCAAATTTGGAGTAGGAGTCAAGAAAAAAGTTTATGCATAACTATTTTAAAGTACTTGTAAGGTTTTTTTTGTAGCAATCATCATTGAGATATGTACAATTATATTAATACATTATAAAGGAACTATAAACTTTTTGTAGGTTTAAGAAGCCAAGAGCCAAAGGAATATCTAACGAGTAACCATATTTTTTAAATATTGCACTACCACTCTACATGTAATCTTGCCTTTTGATTCAAAGTGTATCGTCTTTATCACTAAAATTAGAGCCACGTTGACTACCAATTGTCTCCTCAATGACGTTTATACATAGCTTTATCAATTAATTTTTTAATTCATATTATCTTTAGTCTTAAAAAGAGCAACATCCTAACTATTATTGATGATCTACATAACTGTTGACCTCACTTTTGGTTGAGGTTTAGTTTTCTCTCTCTAGTTGCCTAAGGTCTAGCCATAGGACTTTCCTGTTGATTATTCTTAGAAAACTAGAAAAGGAACCCTCACATTTAGAAATTCTAAACTCTTTCTTGCTCAACTTGAAGTTCCATATATTAGTCCTAACCTCTAGCACTTAGTAGGTGGGGTCAATATAGAGGATCTCAAGAGGAGTCTCCATAGGATTGTTTAACCTTGGGGTTGACCCTGGGTGTTGGTCTGGAGCTAGTTCACTCACTACACTCACTATCACCTATATCCACTCACAATCCTAAACCTTAACTTGTTAACTTTGATGCCATGATTTTTTGGGAGACTCATGTAGATGGTCCCCTAGACCCACTAGCCCTAGGCTAGGGTTTAGCTAAGACCAGTACATAGAGGACCCAAATGGGGACCCAAATGGGACAAATGGGGATTTCATTGGTCTATAGCTCTTGTAAAGTGGTTGACACCCCAATTCTATCAAAGTTTCCAATTTGGCCTTTTTCCCCAAATTACCTAAATGAAAATCCCAATTTCACCCAAAATACCCAAATTTGTTCAAAAATCATTTCAAACCATTTCAAAATACCCAAATTGCCCAAAACCACCCAAAAATTATCAAAATTACCAAAATACCCTCAAATTGCCACAATTACAAAAATACCCTTGACACCTCAAAATTTTCCAAAACCTCCAAAATCACTTAAAATGTCTCCGAACCAATTTGGACGCTCTAATTGGACACAATTTGGTCAATTTGACCGTTTTGACCAATACCCCCAAATTGTCTTTAAAGGCCCAATTTCCCTAAATTCATCCCAAATGTCCATCAATTTAGACCAAATTTCCCTCAATTTCAATTCCAAACTCAAATTCACCTTTCATATGACCAATCCAAACTAAATCCAAGCCTAATTTGCCCATTATTTGAGCTCAATTTTGATCCAAATCAAAACCCCCAATTTTGACCATATGACTTAATCTCACCTAATTGAACCTCATAGCCTACTCAATTTGCCACAATTTATTTTCTAAACTCTTCATAACACTCCTACACACCAAAATGAACTTTTAATTGGCCTTTTTGAAGCCTCAACTTCACGTAAGTTTAACTCAAGTCCAAAAATCCGCAAATTTGGCCCAAATTGGCTATGACTCCAAATTCCACCAAATTGAATGTCCTAACCCCAAAATTGACACCCAATTTATGTTGAAAACAATTTATGTTGAAAAATCTTTATGTTGAAAAATCTTTATGACATTCCTATGGACCATTTTCAACCATCAATTTGGACTTAGACCAATATTAGCCTAACCTATACCCAAGTCTAGTCCAACATGCCCAAATTGACCAAAATCCTTCAAATTGAGCTTTCAATTCCTTCAAATTGAGCTCCTTCAAATTGAGCTTTCAATTGACCTTAAAATTGCTTCAATCCTTCACAAAAAATCTTCGTTACAATTATCTACACAATGTTGATCAATCAACTGAACTCAAAGTCATGGCTAGCCTAACCCAAACCCAACTAACCCAAACCCAACTTTTATAACCCAAACCCAACTTTTATCCTTTTTGACCCAAATTGAACCCATGCACCAAAATTTACTTAGCGATTCTAAAGTCACCAAATTAAGGTCTGCACAACCACTAAGCATACCTTATTGACCAGGATAAACTCTCTCAAACCACCCAAGTAAGCTATGGATCAGTGGGTCCCTAAATTAAGGGATCTTATCCCATTTTTGGGCCTTAACCAAAAATCTATTCCATCATCACTTACCATTAGGAGTAAAGTATAATTAAGCCTCCCCCTGGCTCACCTGACCTTCTGGCCACCACCTCTGGCCCTGCCGGCCTGCCTGGTGGCCGAAAAACACCAAAACTGAGACCCCCAAGGTCAAATTCAAACCCAATTTCATCCCTAGAGGGTAGCTCATCTCAATGGCTCTTTAGAGCTCCTCAGCCCTCCACCTAAGCACCATTTTACACCCATCAATTAGTCTTGAGCTCCCCCCTAAGCTCCTCTATTTAATCAGCCCCTCCATTGCTAAAGAGAGGAGAGTGCCAAAATTCTTGGGGAAACTCTATCCAATTGCTTTCAGACACCCTCCATGAACTCCTAAGCTCATTGCCACCATTTTCCTCCACCCACCATTTTCCCCCATTGACCCCCATTGATCCCTACTGTGAAAGCCCAATTTTGAGCTCAAACTAGGACATCTCTCCATAGTCCACCAACCTTAAATTAATTTTGTACACGCCATCCCTAGAGTAAGAGGAGTTGATTCCCCATCAAACCCCCTCTAAAACAACCCCTAGGATAGCTCTAGACCAACACCTGAAATCCACCTTGATCGAAAACATACCTAGACAATTCACCAAGGCTTGAGACTTCATCCGGAGGTTCGTTGGGTCCAATCGAAGCTACCACAACCATATGATTGAGACCTCCCCTCTCAGACAAAGGTATTGAGCTCTAACCTAGCCCGAGCTTATTTTGACTCTCCATTTGTAATGGCTTGATTTCATACTTGATTAACTGTATAGATGTATTCGTCTTGAGTAGATGAAGGTTTAGAAATAAACCCAATACAATTTGGTTGAGTCTAGACAAAGATATTAAGGTTTTAGTGTGAATGGCTTATCGGTTAAGTCACTTGGGGATGATAATGGAGAGCCGTCCAATCGCGCGTGTATCCAACCAACGGAGGAGATCAAGCCGGACGAGCGGATGATACGTGAACTGCGGGTCGCGTGGCAGCTGAAGGGGGAGGGGGGGGTGGATGGGAGA
>NW_018164549.1:4572072-4612108 GCF_001263595.1 Phalaenopsis equestris | reverse complement strand
GAGCTGCGGGTCGCGTGGCAGCTGAAGTGGATGGTAGTGTTGAATGAGAGAGCGCCGCATGTGAGTTCGGAGCCGCCGTAGGTTAAGGTGGCGCTGCGTGGATAAGTAGGAAAATATGGATTTTTGGAATTATTTTAAATGCCTAACTTCAAAAATCCATATCTTTCTCTAGAAAAATCATAAAAATAAATAAAAAATATCATCTTGCTCAGTGAACATAGGAGAATAATGTGGACTAAAATAAAAATTATTTGGCAAACATATGATTTTTAATTAATTAAATACTCTCTATGGTATTTTAACTCTCCATGACTAAAGAGGGTTCACCATGGCTTGAAAATTTTAGGGTTCATTCCTCATCACAAAGAGGGTGTTCTTTGATTTTTCCAAGGTCAGAGGGCATCTCTATACTCCTAGCCTTAATTTTCAAGCTAAGGTGACCATTTTGGCTTATTTTAATTATATAAATCAAAATATCATTTGAAAAATTATGAGAATAATTTTGAAAGAGCGCCGCATGTGAGTTCGGAGCCGCCGTAGGTTAAGGTGGCGCTGCGTGGATAAGTAGGAAAATATGGATTTTTGGAATTATTTTAAATGCCTAACTTCAAAAATCCATATCTTTCTCTAGAAAAATCATAAAAATAAATAAAAAATATCATCTTGCTCAGTGAACATAGGAGAATAATGTGGACTAAAATAAAAATTATTTGGCAAACATATGATTTTTAATTAATTAAATACTCTCTATGGTATTTTAACTCTCCATGACGAAAGAGGGTTCACCATGGCTTGAAAATTTTAGGGTTCATTCCTCATCACAAAGAGGGTGTCTTCTAATTTTTCCAAGGTCAGAGGGAATCTCTATGCTCCTAGCCCTAATTTTCAATCTATTGTGGCCATTTTGGCTTATTTTAATTTTATAGATCAAGATATCAATTGGAAAATTATGGGATTAATTTTAGTATGTTTCTTGTGATCAGAGAAGTCTAGGAATAATATTATGATGCTTTGGATTACCTTGTGAATTTCTATATTTAATTAAATGCAAATATCTTATATTAATTTATGTAAATTAAATACTTATAAAAAATTAACAAAATCAATTTTACATTGTTCATAAAAATCAAGTCTATTCAATGCAAAAATTTAAAAATTATTTGACTAAGTTTAAGCACCAAAGTTGACTTTCAAAGAAACCTCGTATTTTTGTACAAAAATAATTATAATAAATTAAATAAACTTGGGAAATTTATGAAAAGTAATTTTCTGAGTTCCTTGTAATCAGGGGTACTTAGTAGAAATAAAAATTATTTTTTAGAAAATACTTAATTTTGTAGCTTTATTTTGAATTTTAAAATAATTAAAAATAGTTAAAAATCTCAAAAATATCAAAACATTTCAAAATATTTCCAATTGTTTAATATTTCCAATTGTTTTCTGATCTCTTGAGACTCATTAAAATATTTTTCCTAGTTTTTCCTAAGCTAAAAATAAATTTTAAAGGTTTAAAAAAAGGATTTTCCTCATTTTCCCATTAAAATAATTATAATTATTTAATTTAAAAAAAAAATCATGAAATCTTGTCTAGGTGTTTCTCTGACCTTAGGAGACCTCTAATAACTTTTCCACAAAATACAAACTTTATTTTGGATAATTAAATAAATTAACCTTTGAAAACCCTATCTTCTAAATTTAAATAATTATCTAAATTGAATTAAAATTTTGAGAGGTCCACATGTTCTCCTTTAACAGTATAATTACCTCACGGATATGACACTTTAAACCCTCAAAGTAATTTGAGTTGTGTTTAATGAATTATGAGGTGAAGTGCCCAAAAGGGCAAAGTGGTAATTTTAGACTTTGGTGCCTTAATCAAAATTTAGGATTAACCAAGGTAAAATGGGTAATTTTGATCCTAATAAATATGTTTGAACGATTGAAACACAATGAGATTAAAAGGTAGAAACCCACTCACCACCTTTGCACAATGTCAACAAGATTATAAATCTCCTAGTTTTCATGACTTGGTAGTTAACTAAGATCAGATGATTCTTAAGTGACGGGCTTAAGTCGGAAAGATGGAAATTCACTTTTCTTAAGCCCAAAGTTGAGGATGGTCTAACTATTTGATAAGAATACATATCACTGAAATCAAAATTTTGATAATCATCATTTCAATTATCATGATTATTAAAGGATTAGAAGTGACCTAGGCTCGATGCCTAAACTCAATTGATCGGATTTAGAAGATAACATAATTGGGGATTAACATCTTTAAACACTACAATCCTGACCTTAATTGTGGGCACCACAATCTTAAATAACCTAAACTTCCCTTAGAAGCACTCACTCACATAACTCTTAAATGAAACATCAATTGATTAATCGAGTATTCTATCCTTGAGATAATTAAATTGCTAAGTTTTACTAAGCAATGGGGTAGTCACACTTCAAGCTCAGATGATTAATGGAATAATATGATAAGTCCAAAATGAACTCAGAATATTTCAACAGGTCTTCAAAGTGGTCTAAGTTCATGCCTCGAGCATTTTGAAATCTATTGGACATTCTGAAGAGCAAATTGGACTTGTCATATTTTGTTCTAAAATATCCACTAGGATCTACCAAGATTCAATAAAATCATAGCTTAGGGTTTGGTAGCTAAACCTTCATCTACTCTTGCAATTTACATTCCTTGCAACATTATATACATGCTTTGCAAGTACTGATCTTTCAGGTGGTGAAACGAGAAGACTCGCCAGGTACGCTTTTACATTTTACGGTACCGTCTTTTCTTGTACTTTTTGCATTGTACTTTTATACTTACAAAACTTCAATGTTAAACAATGATGTCACCCTGCATGAAAATCAAAACTATTATGGTAGCCATAAAACCAAAACTATAATCAACTAAGATAAAATTCACCACCACAACATTCAAAATGTAAAACAAACTCAAAATTTAATCACAAACATCACAAAACAACAATTGCAATTAAATTAAGACGTCTCTATCGAATGATCGGGAATCCCTTAGAGGAGGTAACCTACGGTTGCTAGCGAGACTTCCCACGATCTAAATGAATGTATGAAACTCATTGAGTTGAGTTTAGTAAATTAATTTGAACTAAGTGAATCTGATAGAAAATAGTGGTACCCGAACGAGGGAACCGTAAGATCCTAACCGGTGTCGCTCTAATCAACTTTAATATGCCTCGTAACATTTAAAGAACTCTAACCATAGGGACATCTAATTTTACATTATAATTTGACACATTAGAAAACTTAAATTTGTCAGGACGAGGAGCTTGGAGCTAGCATTGTGGGCAGCACTGCCATCTTCATCAGCAGGATGATATATAATAATATATCTTTCCTTAGAGAATTAAACAACAAGCCATAGAATTTTGAGGTTGTTTGCTTATGCAACATAAATCCTCACCCTATCTTTAGGCCTTTGTATAGCTCAGTTGTACAATATAAACCCTAACTCATCTTAGGTTTTCGAGGTTGTCGTTCATCACGACCTAAATCCTCACATCTTCCAGGTTATTTGTGTGATCGTTCTACACAAATGTAAGTCCTAAATAAATAAAATTGGCAAGGTGAAATATTTAAATAATTTTTTCCTCAAAATTGAAGCCAAACTATATGATAACTTGGGAAGTTACTGAGGTTCTCCTCCGGATCTATGACGTCTCCTAGTTTTACCTCCTTTGGACTTTATAACAAAATATTCTAAATTTGAATCATTCCTCTTTCACACCTCTCACCTCTTTGTCCAATCTTGAAAAGTCATATCATTTTGACCTCTTTGAAGATAATATTTTCTGATTTTTTATCGAGAGTTTTCTTAGGTGACTTCGGTTATCTAAGATGTAATTAACTATAAGGGTTTGCCTTTATAGGAAGTTTTTCCGAACTCAGCTTAATATAAATCTTATTTAATTCTTCATATTAAATAGGAGAACTTGTCAGCAAATAAAATAGTTTCGTAGGCTCACCCTCGAGTCTTGTGTTTTTCGGGATAGATACGGGATTTGAGATATAATGCTCTTTTATATTCTTCCGAGGCGGGCAACGGGATTCGGACGACCGACAGCTTCTAACGGACAACTCCTCTAACCAAAATAGTGTCGACCAATAACTTTCATGAACTGCTTTGTTTGTCAGCTTTAAATCATGTTGCCTTAGAGTGAACAAAGAAGAACCGATTAAACCATCCTCTATGGCCTTCATAACCCACTTGCGGTACTTTATGTGATGCGTTCATGTTATGCTACATATAGGTACATATAGGGTTGTAAATGATCTGAATCAAGCCAAATTGCAAGCTAATTTGAGTTCATTTACCAAAGTCATATATTCAAGTTCTATTTAAGCCTAATCAAAGCTTTTGTGATAGTGTCCATGCTTACTTTATTTAAATTCATATTTTTTTAGCTTTATTCATTTTATAACCAATCAACATTAAATGCGTAGCAAATTTAGAAATATAAAGAACTCTTATTGAGTCAAGTCTATTAAATTTTAACGAGTCAATCTTATCGAGCTTAAGAAAATAAGAATTTAATTTAACAAGTTGTAAATTTAATAAAAGTTCATTTGTTGTTTCTTTTTTGATATATAATTTTTAACGTTAGGTTTAAACAACCTCCCCGAAGCCATATCGGTTACAAACTTAGTATGTCAACTTAGTCCTTTCCAACTTATAAATAGTACTATTATAAAACATTCTAATGATTTGGGACTAGATGCCCCAAATAAAAGATGAAATTCAAATAATCATGAATGAGCTTTAATTGAGCTTCATATAAAGTGTTATAATGAGCCTTAATAATACTTTATATCAAGCTTTAATTGATAATATTCAAAAGCTTTAAAACAATTATGTTGGACAAGCATGTGAATTGAATCAATCAACAAGTTGTTGAAACTTTTTACTTGTTAAGAACCAAATTCTTATAAATATGTTCAAGCTTATTTGATTACTTAATTACATAATCTCAAACTAGTTGTTGTCATATTAAGCCATAAGTAATTTGTTGATCACTTAGTTCATTTATAACCATGGTTATATTCACCTCTAAAATAAAGTTCGATCTGACCATTAGTAATGCCTCCCTATGATCACCATAAATTATTACCAATCCCATAGTCCTTGGCCATATTTTATTACCAATACCAACAAACATGGTGACAACATAACCTTAGCTTTATCAAATGCCGAAGTGATTAAATTTTGAATAGTGGAAAAATGACGTCGAAACTATTTAAATTTTGAGTAAGATTTAGTTTAAATAGGATTTAATAAATCAAGTAAATCCATATTTATCAAATGCTTAAGTGATTAAATTTTGAATTTTGAAAATAGTTCAATATGTTAATAAGTAAATCCTGATAAATTCTGAGAAATTATTTGATAGTATTAGAAGGATTTAAAGGGATTTATCAGAGTAAACATCCAAAAATAAATATTAAATAACAAAAAATACAAATTATATCCAAAACATCAAAGTGCATATTTGCATTAATTAATAATTAATAATTTTTATAAACTAATTACTTGTTCAATAATAATTTAATATTAATCATTAATGAATTAATTGATTAATATTATATAAATTAAGATTTAAATAGAATTTCATTAAATAATTTAAAAGTTAAAAAAATCAATTATTAATTATTAATCAGGTAAATTAACTAAAATTTATTTAATAAAACTACATAAAATTAACTAAAATTTATTAATTAGGTTGCCCTCCCTACCTCGAGACCGGGCTTCGCTTAAAATTGTGAACGAACCTTCGTGATACAGTCCGCCATTAGAGCTAGCTGGGAAGCCAACCTCAGGATCGCGGCTTACAGAGAACACCAAAACTCCCACCTTTCTCATCCATCCACTCCGCTCCAACCAAAAACAATTGAGGAAGGTAAGCCTGTTCGCGCCATTCTTATTTTTCGCTCATCCCGCGTTTACTAAATCCGCCGATTCTTATCACGAATCGGCGTCATTTTGGGACTATCAGGAGCTCAGGATTTACGCAGGCGTCTTTTGCCGTTTGGCTGGATTCAGCTCAAATCCTGCTTAAAACCGGCTACCAATTTAGTAACAGTAGGATTTACGGAGTCCGGGATTTAAGATAAAAATGGAAGAGAAACGGGATTTAAAATTCTGTAGGATTGATGAAATTTGGGGTTTTTTCTGTTTGGCAGGATCTAGGTTAAATCCTCCTACTAAATTATTCAAATTGGAATGAATCTCTTACTGTCAAAAATACTAATGTCGAGGATACTGCTGCACGGTAGGTTACTGGATTGGCTCTATGTTGTCTTATTTAAATCATGGGTTAGTCTCTTTATTTTATTTTCTGTTAGTTGGCAGGTTGAGAAAATTGATCTTAGAAGATGCAGCTTTGCTGTTATGCATATTTTAGAAGAAAAAAGTATTCAGCAGAACATTGGTGGAGCTAACATATTTAAAACTTGCAATTTTATTCTAAATTGGCAAGAGGGAAAAATTTTAAAAATTAAAGGTTAACCAAAATATGTGAGATAAGAATGGTTATGGTTGCTTTGAGAGCATTGCAATGGAGGCGAATTTGTTGAAATTTGAAACTTAACTTCCTTGATTTAGAGGACTCTTGAAGGTTGGAAGTCAACTTTTGGTATAATTGAGGAAAACTCCTAAAGATTGGATTTTATCTCCTTAGACTACCAAAGATTACTTCTGAAAGTTGAAATTTGGATGCTATGCCTGCATAGGAGAACTCATCAAAGTTGGAAGCAGATTGGGGCTGTGAAGGAGTTGTGGCTGGAAGTCAACTACTTAGATTTAGTGAAGAACTTATGTTGATTGAAATTCAACTATTGGAATCGTTAAAGAGGAAACATGTATATTGCAAGTGAGTTTCTATGGTCCATAGGACTTATAGAGGTTGAAAATCTACTCTTGTTTCGCTGAGGAGGGCTTCTGAATTTTTTATTCCTAGGATGCATAGGAAGACTCCTTAAGAGGTAGAATCCCTTGCCAATCTTGCCCTTCCTCCCTCTCCTGCCTCAAATAACTGTGAAAGTTCTATTTAGAAATTTGGTGAGGGCTATTTAGCAATGGATTAGAATGAATTGATGCTCATCTATTTATTGAAATTTCTATGCAAATTTGTGGATATGAAACTGCAGCAACCTCTATGTGGTTTGTCAATGTCTGAGCTCAGGATCCCTTGTTGACCATTTGTATCAAGCCTTTGTTATGCTTCCAACATCTTCAATTAGCAATTGGAGTGGAGGACACGGAATGACAAAAGGGTGCAAATGATTCATGTGGCGCAAAAGAAATATAGTTGTTTCAATCTCATTGGCACAAAAATTCATAGTGACTACATTGCCTTATGTATACTAAGTGAAGATGGACACTTTTAGATTTGAATAAAAAAGCAGAACATTTTTTCATCTTTAGGGGAGCGTTCCAAAACAATAATACATGGTGAGGTTGGGCATGGTGGCTGCTATAATTTGGAGAAGATTTATGATTTCTTTAATATCCACAGGCAAATAGGGGAATACCAGTTACAACTAGTGTGGTTTATATGGGATCAAATTTCATGGCTTCAGGTTGCGGACTTCTTGAGTTTGAAGTCTTATGTGACTGAAAGGTTATGACAGTTACTATTTGTGGTTATTTTATGATAAGTGGTGGGTTTTATTAGTTTCATAATAGAAGTTGTTAGTTTTGTTGTTTTCACGATTAAGATTTCTATAACTTTTTTCAGTCCTTTTTTAAAATTTTATTAAAACAATACAAAGTAGTAGGGTTGTCAATTAGACTGGGTCAACTCTGGTATGGCCTAATTTAAATGAACCAAACATTATCAGCATGGGGCTAGCTAATTTTATTAAATATAAGGCTAAATTAAATTTAATGGTACTTATCGAGACAAGTTTGTTTAATGTAGCATTTCCCTGTGCTAGTTTTAGATCGTAGGTGCAATTCAAGTTTTATTAGATCAACACAATGGATGGATGGATGGAAACGAAGTTTCATTAGTTTACCTCAAATGGTTTATATTTCTGCATCTGTAACAACAATAATAGTTGTTCTGGTTCAGTTATAATATACTTCTTCACACATACCATGCTGGTTCTTTTTCAAATTATTTCATGTTTTCTCATTAGCTAACACTAATTGTCATCAAACTTGTCATTATTTAAGGCAATTCATAGTTTTTATACACTTGATTACCTTGCATGAATTCTCCTATATTCTGCTCTGCCCATCTGAGTGCAAAGTGGATCCTTAGTTTTCAAGTTTCTTAGCTCAAGTCTCCATTGTCTGTAGAGAAAGAAGACCTAATGCTGTGAACAACTTTCCAGTTGATTGAGATGAAAATGTGCTAGATTCATCTTCTTTAATTAGGAAAGTAGCTTGCATATCTACTAACAGTGCTCCAGCTACACAATGGCTTATGTGCGATGGTGTTGGCTTACATTCCTTCAAATCTTCATAATCATCTCTTTCTCTCTGCCTGATGCGGACTTATCTTTCACTCATATACAAGAGTAAGTATTTTGCTACAAGAAATATGTTATCTAAGAATCCTTCAAATAATTTCATTCATCATTCTCCTTTCTTGCAAATCTCAGAGTTGGTATCAAGGTCTTGAATGTTGCTCAGGAGCTTCAAAGAGAGACTCTTCCTTTAAAGATGGGTCAACGTTTTTACAAACTCAATGGTCTCAAAGAATCATCTTGGTATGAAGTCAAGATATCGTATCCCGCTTCTGTATGGCTTTTATCTCAAAATAGTTTATTTGACACAATTGTTTTATCATTCTAGTGGTTTTATTTTATATTTTTTATTTTTAATAACAGATACCTGCTAGTTTTTCCCTTGATTTGAAGAAAAATTTAGCTGAGCTGCAAATGAGAACAAGTAGAAGATTATTAAATACAGAAAAAATAATTTTCAAGTTTGACAGCAAGAAATTGGTTAGTCCTCCGAATTTAGATATTTATTATTGCCGAGTTACTATTTTAAATTCTCTTCATGCCTTTCTTTTGCTATAGAATTCCGGTGAGAATACGGCACTTGTTCTGGTAACTGTGGAACCTGCTGGTATTGTTGCGAAGCCAAACGTGCAGGAACAAGAACTTGTCTTGTTTAATATCAGTAAGTCCTATTTTTTTAAAGGAAGATGCCATAGCTATATGTTTCCCTTATCAGTTCTTATATTAATAGTTGCATTGATATTGTTGGTATGCACTCCTGCTGCCTACTTATTAAGAGAGAGTCTACTAAAATGCAGATGACGTGGAAAAATAATTATCATTGCTTTTCCATATATTTAGGTTTAAGCTTTATCATTTCCGAAAGAAGAATTCGAGTTAACTTATTCAGTATGGGACATATCATTATCATTGTAAAACCGACCAGTATACAAGTGACTAGCTAATTAATGATAGTTATTAGGTTGGGCTAACCCAAACTAAGACTAATATCGAAATATATAATTTTTGGCATGGCAAAGCCTCTTTCAAAGCAAAAGAAATTGCTTGAGCACTATACTATAGTTTAAAGGCTTTACTTGTAAAAAAATAATAATACACCCAATGCAAGAGCTTTCAATAGCTTTGGGTCCAGGGAGTGGCTATTCTATTCAAATTTAACGCTAGATTTATAGAATTTCTAATGCAGGGCTGTCAAGGTTACAGTTTTCGAATGCAGTCTATATAATGCATAGCATGAATACTTGAAAAAAAATTGAGAAATAAATCTTAGCCAATTAATGATTAGTAATTTATTTTCCTTAAATCTAAATATGTAATATTAGATTAGAACACCATGATAATGAAATGATTGAAATAATTTGATAATTTCAACAAAAAATTGAAAACATATGAAATCGACAAGCAAATTCATTTTAAGTATTACAAATTTAATTTGCAACATATCACTTTTGAGCAAAATTAGAAGCATTAAATAAGTCTATATCAAACAGTGAAATAAAACAATGAATGAAAATATATAATAAAAAAAAAGCCTTACCCAATTACAAGAAGAGGACTTTCTTATTCCCAAAAAGTAGATATTAATCCTTATACCACAGGTGGATGAATCACAAATTTAACTTTTAACCAGCAAACTAAACTTTTAAAGATAAATTGTTTTATTAAAAAAAAAAACCAAAGTTCATGCCTCAATACAATTATTTATAAACTCTTCATAACCAAACCAAGTGGATAAGATTGGTGTGGAATCAATTTCAATTTGAAGTTTAAGTTAATTAAAAAAAATTATACATTTAATTTTAAATTCCATAGTCAGCCAAACAACTGCAGCTCACATATTTTTTCTACCACCAGTCTCCATATGTCACCCATTAAGAACTGCATCCCATATGGCCGCTTATAAGAACCACAAAAGTTACTCATAGCCACTGAGAATTGGGAAGCACAGCCAATCACAACAAACAAGCTTTATAGGAATATGGAATCGCGGTTAAAACTAGCAAGATTTACAGGGTATCTTCTAAAGTCCTAATAATCAGCTAACATTTATTATATATAATTCTAAATCTCCACCACCCAAAAGAGGCCAATACATAACCATGTAAAGCCACCAACCAATGTGTGGAATAAGTCCAAAAACTATTGCCCAACCCTCAAAAACCGAGATAAATGATCACTGTCAAATAGAATTGCTGCAACTAACTGAACCCATATAATGTTGCATCAATTCAAGGCCAAATCCCTTGTGCCTTTAAATTATTGCAATCCACAATTTAAATTAATTTTCTTTAAATCAATATTGAAATTATGCCTATCATATGTACTTACTTAAGGTTAGGAAATACAAAACCAAAATTTTTCTACTATTATCACTCACATTCTACTAAATTCAAAAAAAAATTCAAAAAAAAAAAAATTAAAAGAAAAACAACTAATGAAGAGAAAAAATAAAATAGTCGGGCTGGAATAAATGCTTGATGCAATGCCACAGATGAGAATAAATGCAAAGATATTCATCACTTATGCTAAGCATAGGCAAATTTGACTGTAATGTATTTAGTATTTGATACTCATCAAGCAAAATTCAGATATAAATTTTGTGACCTTGCAAATTTATTCGTGAATCATTACAATCAGGTGTGTCTTCCCAATGAATATGAATGAATATGATATCTATAGAATCAACCAGCAACAATAGATATAATCTCATTATCTAAAATAGCTTTAGGAGCAAGCCACATAGAAGTATTTCATAGAGGATTGAATACAGATCATAAGGAAGTGGTGAAAAGAGCTTAATTCAATGATTTGATGATTGGCTTGCAAGGAAATTGGATTAAAACCATAATTTTTTGGAACTTTCAGTTTGTAGTTATTTGTATCAATGTGTTGCAAAAATTTAACCTTGTATTCAATTTTTTAAAGGTTCTAAATGGAGATTTTGATACACCATGACCTTATCTCCAGCTTGAAGTCAACATATCTCATGTCCACATCAACGAAGCTTAGAATTATCATAAAAGATTGTTAATTTTTTGTAAATGTCATCATGCCAGTAGTGCATATGTTACGTGAATGATTTCCAAAAGAGTTTGGCCTAGATTTTATAATGTCAACATGATCTATAAATTTTTGTGTTAATACCTTATGATAACCTATTGATAGATCAATTTTATATACATTCAGCGATAAACATAATCAACCACACCTAGATGAATGTTCTTTTATCTAACAACATAATGGATCTCTCAAGCTTCAAAATTTTTTAATCATTTGAGAACTAAGCATAAACAAACTAGTAGACATACAATAATTTAAACCTAGACGTGAAAGTGTTATAACGTGCATGCTTAAGACAACTAGATTAAAACACCACATAAACTATGATCTCATAAACTTGTGAAACACCAAAGTTACAAGGGCATATCTTTATTCAATATGAGATCTTGTAAGTTATGATATTCAATTTTAAGCACAAGTAAATTAATCTACCATACACGAATGCGTAAAACATGACATTAATCACCAAATAAACTTTCAAGCTAAGCAATTTAGTTTAATATGCAAGTAAAAAAATATAAGCTACAAGGATATGATGTAATAAATTTTTATTTTGTTTTACATTTAATTTAAATACATCCATGCCGATTCTCTTCAGGAATTATGACTCCACTAACTGGTTTACTACTGCAAGTTCAAGCTCATTCACTTAGCAAGTAGGTAGATAAATCTTTACAACCTGAATAATTCTATCCAAAAATTAAATATGAGGTTTGAATATGAAAGCCCAAGTTCTCTTGAACTTTGATAATGAATAAGGGATCATTTTTTTTACTTTGCATTAGATTGATTATATACTTTAAAAATCAATTAGAAAAGCCTAGGGTTAAAAAAGAGAGATATTACCAAGGTGAAGCTTCTGAAGTTTGGAATGTTTGGATGAACACTTCGCAAAAATTTTACAATGAAAAATTCACAAATTTATTAGCTTTTTCTTTTCATTTGACCGGCTGCGAATAAATATTAAAATAACCTTTAGATAGCATTTAAATTAATTTAAAAATTTCTCAAAACCAGTTTCCGATGCTCACCAAAAGATCTCCAAATGCTAGTTAAACTTGCTAGATGGGGGCTTTACAATGACCCTCAAAATGTTTAATGACTAGTCATTAATTAGCGATGACTTATTTGTGTTTATTGACAACCATTAAGTTGCTAAGAAGCCTGATAAAGTTTATAAGTCATATATCAATTGAAATTATAATTTATTTATATAACATGTTTTATTTGAAGTTTTATTATGTTGAAAATATATTATAATTAATTTATTAAAATAATCTTTTTTCTTTATTCTAAATTTTATTTTGAATAAACCTAATCAATTTTATTTTATTTTTAATTTTTTTCATTTCATTTGATACCATTGACAAATATCAACTCAATCAATTTACAATATATAACTCTAAGATTCACACCATGCTATATTGATATTGGAATTTCAACTTGCCAACTTCCAAACTACACCATGCTAAATTACATTGGATTTTCAATTTGCCAACTCTCAAAAAAAAAAAAAAACCTCCCCAACTAATTTAGTGGACTCCTTCATTATCTTCATGGTTACTACTATTTTCAATTTCTTAGAGAAGTACTCAATAAATAACGCCCGTAATATTTGTTATTAGCAAATTTCTACCACCACCTAATTGTTACCTTTTTGATGTTTTTTTTTCTGCTGCCATGAAATTTTTTTCATATTTTATTTGTATGCCATTTTATAATTCATGCACTTGATACTTGTAATTTTCAAAATTTTCCAGTTTGTGAGGAGCTATTTATTGGAATCCCACATAGAGCTTGGTGGGTTGGTATTGCGGCTCTGCTGTGTTTGTTATTGGCTGCGGCAATTCCATATTTTCTCCCATTGCATCTATTATCAAGAATTCAAGATACGCAATCAGCAATAAAGGATTCATGATTTGCAAGAAAGCCCTCATAAATCAGCATTATTTTATGAATACATGATAACTTTACACAAATTCATAAATACATTAATATATAAATAAAAGGAAATCATTAAAGGCACTTGTTTTAACTTATATTTATTTGGGAAATTTGCATACATACTACACACCTCTTTTGTATTTATATATCAAACACCTTAAATTTGTATTTACATTTATAATACTTAGGCGTCTTAAATCTGTGCATGAAAAGGTGTATTTCACTTTTAAAAGGTAAGTAATAATGAAGTTTTTGATGTGATATTAAAGACTTCAGTGTTATGTATGTAAATATGAAAGATAGGTGTTAGAGATATGTAAATACATAAGAATTGTGTGATATGCATGTAAATTGCCCAATTTACTGCTAGCCTTGTTATTGTAAAGTAATGCTTTACTAGTTAGGTTTGGTACTTATCCTTCCAACATTTCCTTCTAAAAGAAAATTTGAAATTCTCTAAGTTTTTGCAAATTAGTTTCATCATATATCTGTCTATGTCAGGGATTTTTTTTCATTCATTCACATGTCACCATCTTGATCAGATTTTCGGTCGAATTTGTTGCTGTATCAAGCAATCATAATATCTACATGTGTTTTTAAGACCTCCAACTGCCACTAATCTATTAGTAAATCCATGCTGGTGTTATTTGTATCTGTTATCCTAGGTTAAAGGAGGTGTATATGCTCATGTAAGCAAGCAAAATGTGTACATGTGGCATCTCAATCAGAATTGATTTGTAACATAGCACATAATGAAACTTTCCGCTTGCAATTGTGTATAATGGTGCATCCCATCTAACTATGTAAATTCTTGTGTGCTTTTCTTTCATAAGCTTTATTTATTTCTTTTTATCTCATTATGTTATGACTCACGAGTGTACATTTTACTATAGCATTTGGAATTTGAGTTGGACCTTTGAGGTTTTATGGAATATGTGCAATGACATGTAAATTTTGGGAAAGTGAAGATCAATAAGTTTGATGACAAAGACTTGGAGTATTAGAAAATGAAGACCAAGTACTACTTATAACTGAGAATGTTATATCTATTTTTCTTGGATTTAAGTCCAACTTCGATGAGCCAAGAAGATTGTGATCATTGAGCTCACGACAATAGGAATTACACGATTTTCACTAATGAAGAATGTTACCTTCAATATAATTTATTAGAAGGCTATAACTTGCATTATGAAGACTCTATTAGAAATTTATGAGAAATCTCTACTGTTAAGTAATGTATATCTAATGTGAAAGTTTTTTAATCCTAGGATGACAGAAGGTGCTTTCCCGACTTTGCATATCAATGATTTTAATTTGATGACGAGTCCATTAAGCTCGATGGGTGTCAGCAACGACAATAAAAGTTTTTGCACCTAGCATGTTATCAAACTTTGTCATAAAGCTGAACTAGAACTGTGACAGCAATCAACTCCTTATGCAAATCCATTAACTAAAGCAACAATGGTGGTTGATCCAAATCTTAACTATTGATATGTTTGCTTAATGCATGAGGTGCTAGGCGCCAACCTACACACTAAAAATTTAACATTACAAAGGTGTGTGCTATGGTGGTGCTTAACACCTTATAACAAGGTTCTCACTTAGATGCGACTTAATGCCAGTGCTCACTTGGGAAGTGTTGACTTAGCTACGCCTAAACTCATTCTTCTTGATTGCCTAGGCAAGTGCTCAACCAACCTTTGATAACAGTAAGCTTAATAGAGGAGCCCATAAAGATGTTGTAATGGTGTGTGCGGCCAAGTGGCTTGATTGGCCGCATGAAAAGGGACTACGCATACATATAGTCGCAATCAGAGCTCGCTGGGAAGGCCCCGATGCCAAGGATTGCGGCTTACCGAGACAAAAACTCCATTTTTTGCCTCCTCCCGAGCCATCTTTGCGTACATCGCGATCAGAGCTCTGACGGGATCACAACCTACATCAGGGCAGCATTGCTGCCTCAGGTGGTGGGATCAGGCGCGTCCTAATCATGATCCGAGAAGTTAGCAATCAAATTGGGGATCATGTGTGCCTGTGCCCTAGTGTCCAAACCTCTCGTAATATGGGAAACCTACGACTGAATTGTGGCACTCCTATTGAGATTCAAGCTAGCTAGAGAGCTTATGGTTGTGAGGTACAAAGTTCTGTCTTTTGTGATCTAAGACTTTTGGGAATAATGGTGGCCAAGAAAATAGATAATTTGGAGAAGAAATGGGAGGAAGAAATGAACCAACTTAAATATGAAATAAAGGAGAAGTTCTCGACCATCAATAAAAATTTGTCATCCATGGAAAACTGATTTGAGCGTTTGGAGGAGATGATGAGGAGACTTATCGAGATGTGATCCAAGAGCCCGCCAGCAGTTTTATCTGCAAACCCTAACCAAGTGTTGACTGGAGATTCATTGGCTAAATCAAAAGAAAAGGAGATCGTACGAGAGGAACACGATGAGGAAAGCATCCGCCATCAAGAATCTCCTCACAGGGCTTCGATGAGGGGGTGGATTATAAATAGCCAAGCGAGCCGGTTGGGCCTAAACATGGATAAGGGACTATGCAAGGGGCATGGAGAGGCACGAAGAAGAAAAGAGAGAAGCCGGGATGGAGTACGACTGTAATTGAATGACCCTCGTACATGGGGGAAAGAAGTGGAGGGAGAGGAATTTGGGGTAGAGATGCTAGTGTTAGGAAGTTGAAGATGTCGATCTTCGAGGAGAAGACACACATTGATGGGTGTACCGGGTGGAACGATGTTTTGTGGTGAATGAGCTAAATGGGGATTATAAACTAATGACAACAGTGTTATGTTCTAAGGGGAAAGCTCTAGCATGGTTTCGGCCGAGGGAGGTTGGATACCTAATCCTCTTGTGGGAAGACTTTAAGGATTGCTTATTCGAATGTTTCTGAGCCAATTGGGAAGGGGACTTACACAAGAAATTCCTTACATTGACTCGGGAAGGGACTGTCATGGAGTATAGAAAGATATTCGAGCTACTGTCGGGTTGGCTAAGGGGGATTTCTGAAGCATTATAGGAGAGAAATTTCGTGAAGGGTCTAAAGCCTGACATACACACGCAACACTCCAACTGTTGAGACTGTGGGGATTGAGGGAGACGATGAAGCTAACCCAAATGGTGGAGGACAAGTACAAGATGGAGATGACCGACAGAAGCAGCACCATGGGAAAATTACACAAGAGTACCTCGATGATCATGACATCGATGACCCATTCAACATCATGTCAAAGGGAGGCGCGGAAGGAGAAGAATATGGAGGACCGTCCAAGGGTCAACTTCAAGTGCCTTACAAAAATAGGGATTCGGGAGAAACGGGCAAAAGAGTTATGCTTTTTGCATGATGAAAAGTTTGTCTCAGTGCACTATTACGAGGATCGGACATTACAGGTTCTCACAGTATATGACGAGGAGGCAGGGGAGCTTGATCCAACAATAATTTCCTTTTATCCATTTTGAGGACACGGTGCTTTTTTGGGAGGAAAGTTTTGCTATGTCGGTGCTCAGCCTAAGAGTAATTTTGTCTTTTATGCGCCTAAGGGCAATTTAGTCCTTTTGTCATTTATTATTGTTTAGTATAAATAGGGCTACTATGTTTTGGACTATGGTTATGCATGAGATTGTTATTGAGAGTCTTAGGTTTAGAGTTTGGGAGAAATTTCATCTCTCTCAAATTGGATGAACTCGAGAGATCGTCTACCTCTCAAAAGAATTATTTTGCCTGAGTATCTGTGTCAATCGTGTCAATTTTTGCATCGGATTGTATAAGAAGCCCTCCAAAGGAGCTTTTCTATTATATGTTTTGGTGAATTTTGTCATTGAAATATTGAATGGAATTTGTAGCTGACTGTACGTTTTCTTACTTGAAATTGCATTTTTCATATTGTGCTGTTGAATTTGTTCATTCAAACACTGAATGCCGTTACCAGATGTGCATATGAATTGATAAATGGATGTGATTGCTTGCCGAATTCCCTCTTATTATAAAGCTTTTCTAATACATGAGCATACAAACCACAACATTCTTATGTATTTGCACATCGAACACCTAAGCTTTCATGTTTACATAAATAACACTCAAATCTGTAATATCACCAAAAAAATTCACTATTCTTGCCTTTTAGATGTGAAGTACACCTTTTTCATGGCTAGTTTCTTAACACCAAAGTGTTATAAATGTAAAATAAACATGCCAAAATATAAGAATTGTTTGAATTTATGTAAATTTCCCGTGCAGATCAAGTTCCAATTAGGGCTGTCAAAAAATCTTGTTGTTCATGAACAGCTCGTCTTCAGCTCATTAAGTTGCTTGTGTTCGGCTCGTCCATTAAGTAAACGAGTCGAACACGAACAAGTTCTTAAATCTCGAATTATGAAAGAGCCGAACATGAATAACTCTTTGTTCGCTCGTGTCAGGCTCGTTTTTAGCTCGAAATAAAAAATATATATATCTTTGTGTGTGTGTGTGTGTGTGTGTATCTAAGTTTAATTAGTAACAGCTCGTGTGGTAATGTGGTTATGTGTATTTTTTTATATATATTTGATTCAGGTTTGAATTTAACACACTACATTTTTTTTTTTTTTTTCAATTTGATTTAACGAGTCAATTTCAAGCCGAACATGAACATAAATATTTAAATTGAGCCGAACACAAAAAACATTGTTCATCAGTTGATTTCAAACACGAACAATTTTGAACTAGCCGACCATGAGCCAAGCCCTCATTTTTGGCCTTAGTTCCAACATAGCTCCTTTAAAGCACTGATAGAGGCCAGAAGTTTAAATTATGTTATTTGCACTGCAAATTGTCATACCATGCCTTGCAATTAGTAGAGAATTTGTCTTGAAATTTGAAAAATAATGTATTTGTTATATAAATGAAAGAATAAAATTAAAATGGACATAAGAGGATGGCAGTTTTGTAAATAACAATATTTTGAATGTATTGCATTTAAATACCATTTATTTCTTGCTTAATTGAAGACTACGCAACGAAAATTTAAATTATAATTTTCAATTAGTACTCTACAAATTTACATTTATAACACCAAAAAATTTGATATTTACATTTAAATTTGCTGTCATAAATACATAAATAAATGTATGAAAATATGTGTGATTCTTACAAAAGTTAGCAATGGCTGTATTTTTTATGTAATATTAAAGATTTTATTTGGGTGTTATGCATGCTAATTTTATCCTGAAATGCAGCCCGCGGGTCGATCGCGGGGTTCAACCCACGGCCTGTGTTTAGTGTAAAAATAGAACCGTGTTTTCGGATAAATAGGTAAAACGCGCGATCCAAACGGTACCGCGGCGTTTTCAAAAACGCCCCTGCACTTTTAAGCTGCCCCGAATGGGTCCTAAGTGTTAGATATGTAAATGCAGATGATTTGTGTGGTATGTATAAAAATAATCATTTATAAAATTAAAATAGTTGATTGCGATTAAATATTTTTTGTTTTATTTATCAAATCAATATATTTGCATAAAAACAATAAAAGAAATAATATTTTTCTTGTATTTTTTTATATAAAAAGTAATAAATATTACCTTCCACTTTTATCTATCTCTGCAAGCAAAGAATCAAAACAATAATATCATAATCACTTGAAGTATAATGCAAGAATGAGTGGCTTATATTAGCATGCAAGCAAGCTTTCTACTCAAATAGCTTTGGCAACAAGAGCAAATAATGGCATTCTAGCTATTATATAAAAGCTAAGGCCTTTGCCTTCCCATCCTTCTTCACCCCACTATTAAAACACAACCAAGGATGGGCTCATCCTCCTCTATTGGCCTCCATTTTTTCATGCTCTCCCTTTTACTCGGTCTCTCTCTCTTCCTCTCTTCATTTTGTCTATGTTTTTCTACAATACAACTTATGATGTCATTCATGTCAATTGCCTTAGTTAGTGGCAAGGTGTATTTCATTATGTTATAAGCAAGAAATTTGGGGGTTGTTTTGTATGGTGTAGAATTAGAGGGTAGGTCCATGAGTGGATAAATTGATTCTAATGATATGGAGGTTACGAGCCATGAAAAATACCATATTCTATTATAGAGTAAGTCTTTAAGTATGATAAAATCATGCATGCAAATAAAAAACATATTTTTTAAAAAAAAAAAATTGGCTTTGTTTTCATTGATTTTATATGTGAAGATGATGTGATTAAAGCGGGGAGCTTTTTAAAGAGATTTGTAAGGCTTAGTCAACATTAGTATTTCGCTTCATTCAATCAAATGATAAATTCAACTTTATATTCATTATCCTATAATATGTATTTTCTAATATCAAACAATAGCATGAAACTTGAAGACAACTAATGATCAATATCTTTTAGGTTCCTTAGTTAATGGGCATTTGCATTGTATATATTTTTTTTCTAATTTATTATATCTAATTTGAAAATTTTGAATTATTTTTGCAAAATTATTTGTTATTTAAGATTGTTGGTATATGCAATTAGTATGTAGCTTTTCTTCAATGATATGCTTTGTGTATTGAGGATGGAGGCCATATGTTTTAGTCTATTTTTTGTATTGTTTTATGTTGAATATTATTATGCGCTTTACATGAAATTAAATATGCATTTAAATTTGTGCTTTCTTTTTCTATGGTTGATCTTATGCTCTACTTATTTATAAATAACTATATGCTACATTTTCAATTAATAACATATTTTTTACAGACTTTTATCTTTAGAAAAAGGCATTTGACATTTGAGGCATACATTAACTTTTCACCTTGATTGTCTCACCAACTCACACAACCCTTATAAATTAATCAAATTGCACTATATAACTATTTAACATATTTACTCATATTATTCTCATTAGGTGCATTTTTTATGTCATGTCATCATAGGTTATCTTGTCAAGGGACAAAATGTATCATTTTATATTAGAAATGATTGCCCATTTGAGATATGGCCAGCAATTGCTCCAAATGTTGGCCATCCTGTTCTTGCTAATGGTGGATTTTTGCTATCTTCGGGAAAGACTAAGAGGATCCAAGCTCCTCCCCAATGGAATGGGCGCTTTTGGGCAAGAACTGATTGTGACTTCTCATCAAATTTAAACCCTTCTTGTCAAACTGGTGATTGTCAAGGTTTGTTATTTTGCAATGGAACAATAGGCTTACCTCCCGCCACACTTGTAGAGGTAATTAGTTTGTTTTTTAAATAATTAAGTAATATATTCTTCTATTTAGGCTTCCCTTGGTATAATTATAGTAATTTTATGTCTTTTGTGTTATTCTATAAATTATAATTACTCTTCTGCACACACATAAAAAAATCTTATAACTACTTTACCATTGAACCAAACAATATTTTTTAGGAAAATTTATATGCATACCACACAATTTTTATGCATTTAGATATCTGACACATAAAGTTTGATATTTGCAGTTATAACATCTTGGTATTAAAAACATATGCATGAAAAAAGTATATTTCACTTTAAGAAGTTAATGATAGTGGTATTTTTTTATATTATGTCAAATATTTTAGTGTGAAATATTTGAATATAATAATTTAGGTGTTAGAATTGTCAATATATAAAAATTGTGTGGTATGTATGTTAATGCTTCTATTTTTAATATTTGTTATTATGATCCATTTTTAAAAAGTTAAATATTAATTCATTTTATGAATGTTAACATAAACTTTTTTGCATTTGTTAACCAACATCAATCTCAATCTCTTATATTAAGATTTGGGATTAATAATGATTGATAAAGTTCATTCTGAATATGAAGTATTTGACTATAATGATGACATCTCATTTATAGGTATTAGCAAGGCCTAGAAAATTTAATTCATGAATTGTAATGAAAATTCAATATTTGATTATTACCTAATTAAAATCTTAACCTTTCAAATTTATGGGTAGGTTTGTCGATGTTGGTTTTGTAAATAAGTGAAACATAACGAGTCATAAAGCTACTCTCAAACAATAGAGATAAGACCGATAATGATGAAGTCTCTTTTCTCATATATGTGTTTGGCTTGTGTAGGTTTCGATTCAAGAAGAAACTTCCAAACCTAGCTTTTATGATGTGAGTCTTGTTGATGGCTACAACTTGCCTGTGTCAGTATCTGCAAGGCCAACAAACCCTAATTGCTTAATACAAGGTTGCAAAAGAAGTGTTAATGATGTGTGCCCTGAAGAGCTTCAAATTTTAGATCAAAAAAGAGATGTCATTGCATGCAAGAGTGCATGCTTGGCTTTCAATCAAGACATTTTTTGTTGTAGAGGTTCATATCAAAGCCCTGAAAAATGCAAGCCTAGTATGTACTCTAAGTTGTTCAAGGATGCATGTCCTTCTTATTTCAGTTATGCTTACGATACGCCAACACCACTTATGAGTTGTTCTTCAAAAGTGTATGTTATCACTTTCTGCCCCTCTAAATGGAGAAATCTTGAATCTGTGTAATAATACTAAACATATATAAAATAAATATGATTTCATCTCATCATTTTTTATCTCATGAACAAAAGATAGCCATTGATTTTGTTAATCAGATGTACAAGAAAGGATTTTGATTGATGATTTCAATAAAACTTATGCATGCAATATATATCTCATCGAGATACTTCAAGCACATGAAAGTAGGGTTTTTTATTAGTAAATTGTATTGATTTATCAATTTTTAAAAGCTGCGCATGAGCAGCATATCAAAAGTATTTAAACAAAAAAGAACGAGTGAAAGAAAAATTATCATAAAAGGCTAAATTAATCATATCCCACTACATCAAAGCATTTATTTTCATAGTAAAAATTCTTTTAAAATATCATATTAATCAAACTATTGATTAACTAATTGAGTTCTTCATATAGGCCTTAGTTATGTTGTAAGAAATTAGTAATTTAAGAATTGATAGGCATTGCCATTTCTTATAAAAGTGTATTGGACTCCACAAACTTTCAAGTAACCACAATTTTATACCACTCAATAAAGATACACTGGTTTGATCTATAAAAAATAAGTCTAACAACACATTATCATAAAATTATTAGCGGGTCTTCGTAACATTTTATGATGAGGTACTATTAATGTTGACATTGGCAATATTAATTTATGAATCCTATTCATTTGGATCCTTAAATTTTGTAGTTTGGTTGAATTTTGTCCTTAGAAGTTAGAAAAAATGTAGGAAATATCATCTAATTATTTATAAAGATTAATCTAAAATCATTGGGCCTTAGTACACATTTTCTATTAAAGCTTTGACTAAGAGCTAACGCTATCATGAAATCTTAAAGTCTCCATCCAAGAAAGATAGCCATCAAACCCTTTTTTTTATTACAAAGACTTGTGTGATTTTAGTATCTAATGAAGTAAAATTTAATCACTTCTTTTATTTTAGGTCTGTTTAGGGGCAGCTACAGTTTAATAAAAAACAGCTTTGAAGTTGTTAAATAATAATTTGATACTCAAAAAGCTACAATGACTGTTATAATTTTTTTTTAAGTCAGACTGTAGCTAGAAAGTTGTCACCACAACTAGCCAGGAATAGTGGGAAAATGCAGAAATCAACAACTTCTTTTTGGAAAAACTGCTAAAACGCAGTTTACCTAAACAAACAAACTACGGCACAGTGTCACACTGCCACCTCACAGCAGCCCCAAACCGACCCTTTTATAAGTTCCTAGATATTTTGATGTTGTTCATCTAGCTATTCTACAATCTATATTAGATCAACATGTAGGATTATTATTATTATTATTATTATTATTATTATTATTATTATTTATTTTCTATTGATATTTTTATAAAGTTCTTAAGGGGCATTTATATACATACCAACCAATTTTTATGTATTTACAAATCTAACGCTCAAAGTTTACTTTTTTACATTATACCGCCCAAATCTTTCATATCAAATAAAATATACGTCCGCTTTAACTTTAAAAAGATGAAATACACATTTTCATGTGTAGTTAAGGTGGCATGTATGTAAAAGTTGAAGTTTAGGAGTTAGATATGCAAATACATAGGAATTGAGTGGTATGTATGTAAATCTACCATTTGTTAAATTAAGAAAAAAACAATCCCCTCCATCAAATTAATATTAAAAATACACCTTGTTTGTACTTTACTCTTTCAAAATAAAATATTGGCCAATCATATAAATACAACATTGTTCTTATGTATTTACATATCTACCACCTAAAATTTTTTACACACAAATCTTTAATATTACATAAATAACACTATTACTAACAATTTAGAAGTGAAATACATTTTTTTATGCACAAGTTTATTGCAACAACATTATCAATGTACATATTAAACTCTAAGGGTTAATGATGTAAATAAATAGATATTTAGTTGTATCTATGTAAATTTCCCTATAATATTTGCATTGAGGTCTTAATAATGTCACTATATAAAACTTTCATATTCACTTAGGGTCCGTTTGCCGCAGCTTATTTGGTGTGGCGGTGTTTTAAAAACACACATGGTCTGTTTGGGTAAACTGTGTTTCAGCAACTTATGTGTTTTTAAAACACTGAAAACAGCGTTTTAACACCGCACCTATTTAGGTGCGGTGACAACTTTCTGACCGCGGTCTGGCTTTTTCAAAAAAATAAAAACTTGTAATAGCCACTGCACCTAGTTAATAAACAGATTATTTTTAATCAGCTTATCAATAGATTATTCAACAAGCTGCAGCTGCCCTAAACAAACCCTTAGACTTGCATCTTAAATGTCAAATATAGTTATTCATGCATGCATTTATGACACTAACATTACAAATATTTATATGAAAGTTTATATATTAGATATATAAATAAAAGCATTGTTTAGTATGTATATAAATTTTTCATTATATTATTTTATATTATACATAAGCATCTACAATTTGGCTTGAATTTATGCGAATGAAGATATATAGAAATAATGTCTTACATATTGGGTAATTATGTATTTATATATCTAGCACCCAAAGTTTGGTATTTACACGTATATTATCTTGTCTTATAAATTTATGCATGAAAAGATGTATATAGCCTTTAAAAATTAAGTGATTGTGATAAATATTAAAGATGTGAATGGTTGGATATAAATATGAGTGTTAAGAAGTTAGATATGTAAATAGATTCAAATTGTCGGGGTGTTTACATACATAGCACACAATTCTATATGTTTACTGTGCACAAAAAAATATGTCAGCACGGATCTCAAGGTAAAACAGACGGCTAAGAAGGATGATGGGGTCGATCGGCATTCTTGTTAGCGATCCACGGATTAATGTTAGAGTAAAGGAGGCGTTTGGATCGTTCAATCGTAAGGACGTGCCAAAAGATTTCCCACTAGATGACGATTGACATTAAGGCCGATCGGTAAATTGTTGAATTTTAGATCAAATAATAATTAAGTTAAGGTCGGGCGAACGACTGACGAACTTCTTGTCGACCGACATCAATCCTCCATTCTTATTATATTCAAATATATTTATAATTACTAAAAAACCTATGTAAAAGCTAATGATTAGGTGACTAACATGTAATTTTGTAAGATCGAGGTCTATCCCTATAAATAGGGGGACTCATATCATGAATAAATGTTACACATTCTTGTGATTCTCGACCACACTCTCTCCCTTCACTCTCTTCCCACAACGTTCTTTACCTTGGGCGTGCTTTTTAATCACTTTTGGATTCAACATTTACATATCTCTCGCCTTACCTTTTATATTTGCACACATATCACTCAAAATGTTTAATCCCACATCAAAAACATCTATTATCACTTTTTAAAACCCAAATATATATTCCATGCACATGTTTAAAATATCAAGTATGTATATATATATATATATATATATATATATATATATATATATTACATTCCAAACAATTCTTATCTATTTTTATATATCAGGTAGTGTTAAAATAGTCTTAAACTGTTTACATGAGATCATTTTAGTTCTAGAGTTTACGATAATATCAAAATAATCCCTGCTTTTTTTAAAATAGAACTCTAATAATTCTCGATGGAGACTATTTCAATCATAATTTAAAGTGTGGGGACTATTTTGACACTCTTATAAATTCTGTGAGTAAAACTGTTCTAAATAAATATTTCAAGATTATTTTAACACTTTACATTTTAAGTATTTAACATCTAATATTTGATATTTATGGTTGATTTTTATAAGCTAATACATGAAAATAATTATGTACCTGTCTTTAAAAATATAATAATAATGATATTTTTGACGTGATGTTAAAGATTTGATTGGTATGGATGTAAATTATAAATGTTCGGAAGTTAGACATGTAAATACATAAGAATTGTGGGGGTATGTTTGTAAATGTGCCTAATTTCTTTTTAATATTGCTATAAGTCGAAATTAAAGAACCAATACATTCTAAACCCAGTCAGCCATCTTCTAATGACTACATTGAGAAATTAAGGAGAAACCGCGGGGGGAGAGAGAGAAAGGGATAGGAAACCGAGAGAGAGAGAGAGAGAGAGGGCGCGACGAAGGGGGTCGGGATTCTCGAATCAGAGCAAAGCCGAGCAGGAACAGCCATAAAGGCGTCTCCTTGTCTTCAAATCTGCTCTAGGGTTTATCTAAATCTGTTCATCGCCTCCTTGTTCGATGCTATTGACGTCGCGCAATCAAAAGTTTGCTTTTTGATTGGTCAACCCTGGCGTGTTTCAGGGCTAGGTGATGGCTGACGCGCCTCGCGACCACCCGCGGAGCAGCAGCATCGTTAGTCGGATTCAGCAAGACGCCAGCTGGTACTGGAGTTCATTGTCCGGGAGTCTAGGGTTAGGGTTTGGGATTGAGTTAGAGAACGTGGCGAGGGAAGTATGCTGAGCGTGCTAAGGGTTCACCTGCCGTCGGAGATTCCCGTCGTAGGCTGCGAGATAACGCCCTACGTTCTTCTGAGGCGTCCGGACAATTCCATTTCGAACGACGATGTGCCTGAGTCGGCGCCCCTTGATGGTTACTACATGAGATACAGGTGGTAAGTTCTCTGCACTAAGCCTCCAACCTCATTGGAAGATTTTTGAATGGCACTTTTCTCATATTCAGTTTGAAATTTCATTTTTTTTTTGTTGGTGTGAGTATTTTAATCCCTTGTAAGTTTAGATCTTTTCAGGAGAAGGGGGTTTAGGACTGGTAACAATGGCGAGTATATGATATATAATAACATTAGTACATGGGGGCATTTACACAAATTCAACACGATTCTTATGAATCTACATATCTAATACCTAAAATTTGAATTTTTTTAATTTTTTTTTTTATTTTTACATTTTTAACGCTTAAATCTTTCTAATCACATCAAAAATACTGTCAGAACTAACTTTTTAGAAGTGAAATGCAAATTTTGATGCAGAGGTAAATATCAATGCTTAGCTGTTAGATATGTAAATACATTTTGGCTTTACCATAGAAAATATATTGAGTTTTGCTGATTTTATAACTTGCAAATTGAATTTTGGTTGTTAAAATTGAAAGTTAATTTGGGATATTTCGTTTTAAGAGAATATTATATGAGTAGAACGGTCAATTTAGGTAAATGAGATTAAGATTGGATATGTTGAATGGCAGAAACTGAGCCATCATTTAAGTTAAGTTAGTTGAATTATAATTTTAAGATTGATTTATGCCAAAGAAAAGTGAAAAGGTGTCAGAGAGTTTGTGTAAGTAATATCGATTGAAGAAGTTTATAGAAACCAGATTAGTTGTTTTGGGCATGGCCAATCGAGGGTAAAAGCTGCATCGATAAATTTTGCTGCTAGAATTAGCAAGAAAAAGCATGCCAAGTAAAAGGGTTGACTAAAACTAGCTTACCTTTAGTTCATAAAAGGACATTTGTGTAAATGTAAATTTCAAACTTTAGGTGTTAGATATGTAAATACATGGGATGGTTGGATAATGATGATTGTTTGGCCAACCCAAACACCTATGATTCTACACACTTTTTCAAATTTGTTGGTGCTTAACGTTATTTATAGTTGTAACTTATTATACTTTTGGGACATTTACATACATGCCATTCTTATATTACATATCTAACACCTAAATTTTGTATCTAACACCTAAATTTTGTGATATTTACATGCATAACACTCAAATCTTTAACATCACATAATGATAACAATATTACTAACTTTTTCATGCATAGGTTTATTACAGAAGACTTGTAAATGTAAATATCAAACTTTGGTGTTATGTAAATACATTGGTTGTCTGTGATATGTAAGTAAGTTTCCCTATACTTTTTCCTGCAATTTATTGCATCTGCTGATTAGACTTGCCAATATTTTATTAGCATTGATATTTCAATATTAATAAACCATTGCAAATGGTCGAATGCCTTAGAGATGTCTTCTTAAATGACGTAAATGCTTTGAGTTGTGGGGCATAAGGCAAAGGAGACTAGTAGTTGATTGTAGCTTTTTTAGCTTAGGGGCATTTACTTACATACAACTCATTTCCTATGTATTTACATATCTAACACCAAAACCTTACCACTTACATTTATACCACTAAAATTTTACATATCACATAAAAAATGCCACCATTTTAATGGTTAAAATGTAAATACACCTATTAATGCATTGTTAAGGTGGCATGTATGTAAAAATTGGAGTATAAGTGTTTGATATGTAAATACATAAGAATTGGGTGGCATGTATGGAAATATTCCTTTAACTTATTAGTTCGTCACATGAAGGTTATGCTACAACTTTGGTTATATATTAATGTTTCATGTAACTTCACAGTGTTTGAGGAATAACCTTTTTTTTCTGTACTGGAACACCAAGAAAATATGCTCTTAGAAATTGGAGCCATTATTCATCGACAATAACTTTTACATACCCTTCAATGTAGATCATTTGGTTGTCTATTTGGCTTATTGTTTTGTTCTTTATCTGTTTTATCTTGAAGTGATGACTATGCAATTTTATATAAATTTGGTTTTGTCTATTTGTCTATTATGTAAAATTCATTTTTGAAATCTTTTCATAAAGAAAATGCTGATGAGGTCTTCTAAACAGAACTATAATTTTGTTGTGTTTGAATGCAATTTATTTGCTTACCATTATACTGAAGATACCAATAACTTTAATAACATTCTTTCAGGTATCGCATTCAAAGCGATAAAAAAATTGCTATGTGTAGCGTACACCCGACCGAACTGGCAACATTGCAGTGCCTTGGTTGCCTCAAATCTAAAATACATGTCTCCAAGAGTTATCATTGCTCGTCTAAGTGCTTCGCTGATGCATGGCAACATCATCGTGCTTTGCATGATCGTGCGAGTAATTCCATCAGCGAAAATGGGGCTGAGGAGGACGAGTTATTCGGACGATTTAGTGGCGGATCTACTGTTACTGGTATATCAGGTTCGACATCTAGGGCTGCTACTCCAGTTCCAACTAATGGTTCCGTGCCTTCGTTTCCGCTATCAATTTCAGAAAGGAGCGGTGGCGAAACATGGTTTGAAGTTGGTCGTTCAAGAACATATACGCCGACAACTGATGACATTGGAAACACGCTAAAGTTTGAATGTGTCGCCGTTAGTGTTGAGTCAAGCAAACCCGTTGGGACCCCGAGTTCGATTATGACTTCTCGTGTTATTCCTGCTCCTTGTCCTATTCCGCGACGCATGATCGAAGTGAGTGGAGCGGATGTTCTCGGGCATTTAGAATCTGATGGTCGAGGGACTTTTACTGTGCTCTCTTACAATATTCTGGCTGACTTGTATGCGACAAGTGATTCGTACAGCTATTGCCCATCCTGGGCGCTTTCTTGGCCTTATCGGCGACAGAATTTGCTACGGGAAATCATTGGTTACCATGCCGACATCATATGCCTTCAAGAAGTAATTTTCTTTTTTGGCAGATTGTTACAAGAATTAATTTGTATTATCATTTTTTGAAGATTTACATACATACCACTCAATTCCTATGTATTTACATATATAATATCTAGAATTTAGTTTTACATAAATGTCACCTTACCAATGCTTGAAAATGTGTATTTCACTTTTTAAAAGTTAAAATAGTGGTATTTTTGATGTGATATCGAATATTTGGGTGGTATAAATGTAAAAGGTTAAGTGTAGGTGTTAGATATGCAAATATAGGCATTGGGTGGTATGTATGTAAATGCCCCTATCTTTTTTAAGTAATGCTATTTTGTTAATCCATCAATTTAATAATCTGTCAAATCATATATTTTTTTCGTGTTGGTAATGTGAGTTGCCACATTTTGTAATAGATTTATTCTAATTTTTAGAACATTCTTCGATTTAAAGGTTTCCTTTTGTTGATCTGCTTTGAATACTTGGCATAATGTTTGAATAAGATAAATCCCCATTTTTTTGTATGAGTTTCCTTGTTGGATTATAAAATTCGACTTCCTATCAAAATTCCCGAAGTATTTTTTTTTAATTTCAAAATCTCAAACTTTTGTCCTGGAATTTGTTTGATCAAATGTAGTCCATTTTATTTAATTCCTTTTTTTTTACTTTTTGGCTGTAACTTTCCAGGTCCAAAGCAACCATTTTGAAGAATTTTTTTCTCCAGAACTCGACAAGCATGGGTATCAAGCTCTCTACAAGAAGAAAACCTCAGAGGTTGGACTCATTTGCTTCCCAATCTGTTTTTCATCTTCCCTATAGTGTCTTATATGTATTGTTCTTTTTTTAAGGTTTACAATGGAAATTCAAATTCACTTGATGGCTGTGCTACATTTTTCCGCAGAGATAGGTTTTCTCATGTGAAGAAATATGAGGTATCTTAGTAGAATTATACTTATTTTTGTATATTTTTGTCATTTTCTTCATGCTTAGTATCTTATTTTATGCAGGTTGAATTTAATAAAGCTGCACAATCTCTGACTGATGCTGTTATTCCTGCTAACCAGAAGAAAGTTGCTTTGAGTCGATTAATCAAGGTCTCTTATTTAATCCACTTTTCAAAATTCTTGTCATTATTTCTATTCAGATGTAATTGTTAAACATGACTTTCTTTTGCAGGATAATATTGCTTTGATTGCAGTACTAGAAGACAAATTTAGCAACCATGGTGCTGATGGCCCTGGGAGCAGACAACTTCTTTGTGTGGTTAGAGAATCAGCCTTCCCTTATTATTATTTGGTTTTTTTTTATATTAGAAAGAAAGTTGCATGCACATGCCCATTTGACTAAATATATCAGAAATTCTGTTGATTTATGGATTTCTGAAGGTTATACACGCCAATGTTATTACAACAAAAACTTTTATTGACGTGCTTAATTTTCTCGTCAATCTCCATTGCTGAATGTTCTGTCGAATTTCTTTAGTTTTTTTTTTTTCATGTTTAGTTGTATCAATATATCTCTCTGAATTTCTATCATAGAAAACAATGCAACATGTTTTTTAAATTCCATTTAATTCAAGTTTAAAAATTCTGTTTTTTTATGTTTCTTTAGGAAATTTTATCTATTTGTTTTGGCGACTTTAATGATTCAAGCGCTTGTTTAGTTAGTATTTTTGTGTAGATATATCACCCAATCTTTCAGACATTTTGCATTGTAGAGGCTTTTTTTGTTTGCCGAGATAATGATTTTGTGAATGCCATTTGTTTTTTGTGGTTATTAAATTAAAAAAAATTGAATTTCTTATAACACAACCATGAATTGCATCAAGTCCCTTTTTCCATTCAGCTGTCGCCATGAATTCAATTGCTCAGATTAAATGGCATTTAAAAGTATATTATATTGCTGTATCATTGTTTCCTTCTTTTGTTCATCCCTGTATGTTCTAGATTTGTTTGTAGTTAATGTTTGTGCTGTCCTTTTAATGAAATGTGCACTTTTTTTTATAAATTTTTATGTAAAGTGCCAAAATAGTTTCCTAACTACGTTTTTGTCCTAGAGTCCCCCTCACTTTTTTACTACGGGCTAAAATAGTTCCAAGGGAGGACTATTCTGGTAACTATTTTAGCTCTTATTAAAAGACTCTAGGGACTAAATTGGCACGTTTGTAGAAGGCTTTGGGACTAGAATGGCTCCCTGCAAAGAATTTGGGGACCATTTTGACATTTTTCTCAATTCTAATGTCTTGAATATGGTGATCTCTGCTAAACTCTGTTGAAAAAAGATCAAGCTACCCTTGAGCTGAATTTTGAGGCCTGTATTCACTTTTTTTTTTCCCCGCTTTGTTCAGGCTAATACTCATGTAAATGTGCCTCAGGAACTCACAGACGTTAAGCTTTGGCAGGTTCATTATTTGGAGTTTCTTTCTGTAATATTTTTTTTTCTTTGCCTTTTGTTCCTTCACAAGTGATTTTTATTGGTTTCTTCGATACAATTATTCCAGGTTCACACTCTTTTAAAAGGATTGGAAAAGATAGCAGTTAGTGCTGACATCCCAATGTTGGTTTGTGGTGATTTTAATTCTGTTCCAGGCAGGCATGTGCTATTATTACGAATTTACGGCTAAGCCCATTTTTGGTTTTTCACATTTTTTTCGTCTTTAGAATGATTTTCGCTTTATTTTTGGAGTTTCTGATTTGAGATTATGTGATTTGCAGTGCACCTCATGCTCTACTTGCGATGGGCAAAGTGGACCAGTTACATCCAGACTTGGCAATCGATCCCCTTGGGATCTTACGCCCTGCGAGCAAGTTAAATCATCAACTTCCACTGGTATCATTTCACTAATTTCTTTATGCTTAAACACAGTTTTGGGTAGAATTTTTGTTAATTTTTTGTGCTTCAAGCAGGTTAGTGCATACTCGTCATTTGCGAGAATGTTAAGTGTTGGTCCGAGTTTGGAGCAACAACGAAGGAGAATGGACTCTACAACAAATGAACCATTATTTACAAATTGCTCTAGGGATTTTATTGGAACCCTTGATTATATCTTTTACACAGGTAGTCCATTCTTTTATTTTTTTCATTTTTTGACATTATAAGCAAGCTATAATTTCACCTCTATTATAATAATTTGGGGCATTTACATACATACTAAACAATTCTTAAGTATTTACATATTTAACACCTAAGCATTCATATCTGCATGCATCTTACTCAAATCTTTATTATCACATCAAAAATAACATCAAATCTATTTTCTAAAAGTGAAATACATCTTTTCATGCGTATGTTTATGACACCAATGTGGTATAAGTGTAAATGTGAAACTTTGTTCGTTATGTAAATGCATAAGAATTGTGTGTTGTGTATGTGAATTTCCCTTATAATTTCTGTATATTAAAAATAATGGGCGATTCGAGTATTTGTTTCATGGAATCTAATGCATATTTATTTTCAGCTGATTCTTTGTCAGTAGAATCATTATTGGAACTTTTGGATGAGGAAAGCTTGCGGAAAGATACGGCTCTTCCATCTCCTGAATGGTCGTCTGATCATATAGCACTTTTAGCAGAATTTCGATGCAAGCCTAGAATTAGACGGTGATGATTGAGGTAACGATAGCTTTTGTGGTATTCACTTATTTTAACAACATTTTTTATGCCTATTATGAACCTTCTTAGGTATGTGAGTGGTTTTGATAGGATGATGTTGATTTCTATGCAGTGAATTAGGATTAGCATTAATATATTTTGATATCTCTATCTATGATGTATTGATATGTAAACAGAGGCATAGACATGAACATATCTATTATTACAAATATATGATGTTGACAATACATTACTAGACACACACACGCACGCACACATATCAGTGTATGTCATCCCCATCATTATATTTCACTCAATCTACAACATGTGTCAGAATGAACATTGCATACTTTGATATCATGAGGTGTTAATGTATGATAATCTTTCAATGATGAGGTACGGGCAAACATATGGGGAATTATCTATATATATGCATGGTTTGAAATAGTAGACTCTTCCTCCAAGTGATTCAATGCAAGAGGGGGATTAAGATTTTGTTTACTTATTAGTTTGTTTATCCTTTTTGGATAATTTTAAATTTGAATCTGAAGTATAATTTAAAATTTAATATATGATCTTATTTTTTCAACTCATCATTGTAACTTATTTTTATAAAAAAAATATTTTAAAGCTCGTAATTGATTTGGATTGAATATCTTGTGCCAATATGTTAACGTATATGTTTATTCAACATCGTTACTTGCTTGGCTCATGGCTTTGTTTCCAAGGCTCCATCAATAGTCCCTGATGAAATATTATATTGATTTAGTTTTTCAGGATTAATTTAAGGCTTTGCTTCATTATTCTTTTTTAATAATTGGAGGAAACTTAGAAACAATTCTCTGTTAGAGTAATTTAGTCCTTCCAGATTAAGTTTGTTGCCAACATTTCTCTGGTTGGTAGTCTGAGGACTTTATAGGTTGTTCATGCCAAATGTTTAGCAGTATCTTTTCCATTTCCTTAAAAGAAGTTATTCAACGCCAATGGAATTTGATGTAATATTTAGTTCATTTAGGAGTTGTTCAAAAATTATTTCCTATTTATTTATTTTATCAGCTAAATTGTAATTATTTGATAATTTATGTTTGAATTTGAATTATTGAAGAAATTTTAATTTTCATTCAGACAATTGATCTTTTCTTGTTGAATTATCTTATAGCTTGTTTCTAAAATAGGTGTTCATGGATCTTAATTGATTGTAATTGAATGAATTGAATCAAAATATATTTTTTTAAACGACTCTCTGAAGAAATATTTCTTCATTTTTGGGTTTCTTTTAGTACTCAATCTCTGCCCCTTTTTGTTAATCTGTTTCCATTTTTGTTATTCTATTATCCGTCAATTAGTATCAAAGCCTATAATGTCATTTCCTGCTTAGAACTGCAATTTTTAAGTTTTTTCTACTCCTCTAGTTGTCGAGTTACTTGAGTAGTTATGTTTGCTGATCCCATAATCATTGTCCTGGGTGCACACAATCTTTCGATGATTTCACCAAGAGATAGTCCTTCTTCACGGTCCTAACGTACTTGACTGTTGCGGTCTTATCATTTTGTAGTCTTCCAAGCCCTCAATCAAAATACATGCATGGGACTGAACGTTCACCAACGTCGTGATATACAAGAATCCAACCTATGTTTGTGCTACATTTGATTAAAACTTTGGCTCTGGTGCTTCATATTCTTCAAGCCGCTCAACAAGTTCCCAGCGAACAATCTAAAAATTATGATTTATTATAGGTTTACATTAAGGATTATGATGGAGTCCATCCATATATTTTTATTTTGCATGTGGATGCTTAATGAAGTTTACCTTAAGGGAGGTTTTTTGGTATATATTTTTTTGTACATCATATTTTTCCAATCAGTGAAACATCCAATTAAGTGAGAAATTAGAATAATGAACAAAATATTTATGAAATTAATAGGATAAAAACAGTATATAGCATGACGTTTTGGTGGGTTTAATATGAACTATTATCATTTAATATTGTTAGAAGATAAGTTGTTTTTCAGGTATGATAGGTAATACTAATTTTGGATTTATTATGCAAAAGTATGAAGTTATAAATGGGATTTAACATCTACAGATAAGTTTGGATGATTAAAGTGCAGAAATGTCTTAGAAAATTTTGTATGATAAGAGGACTTCATGGGGCCATGTAGGTAAATTTTAAAAAATTGCAATTATACTGATAATGTTATATGAATTTAAATGTTGGTTGTATAAACAACATTGATATCTAAGTTGAGAGTGATATATATGAGAATGTCATGATTTATATATGACAAACGTAAAACTAAATAAATTAAAGAACGAATATATTATAAAAAGTATTTTAGTGACATTTGTTAAAGATTGGACATATATTATGAAAGATAGAAGAAGTGTCCATTAACTAAGTTGATAATTTTAGTGTCAAAGAATCAGGAAGGACATGAGATAGGTTAACGGTTAGATGGATATAAGTTATTCAAACTGACTTGCAAAGAATAGTTTGTAATATCTCAATTACACTCAGTAGATACAAATGAAAAGTGAGAATTCATAATGTTAACCCAAAATATTTTTGATAGGACTAATGGTAGCAATGATGACGTGCAGTGCATCTAAACAATTTACATCCAACAGTACGCATGTATTTTGATGAAAATTTTGAATTGAATTTAGCATGCATTTGAATGAAATGCATTGAGAATTTCTGTGTATATATAAGTGGTACTTTCTCTTAATCTCAAATCTCTGACTTAAGTGATGATTTTTGACATCAACCCTATGCAATAAGGATAAAACTAATGATGATGGCAACTTGCATTCCACTGAAATAATTCACATACAACAACACACATTCTACCATCAATTATGGAGATAATCTTGTCTTTTAGAATGGCTTCAGCTGTAGGATGAGTAGAAAAGCCTAGTAAAATTTTGAATGTGAATTCATGAGATGTGAGAAAATTTTAATGCATTAACATTGTTTTCATAAAATTAAGTCAAATAGGGTATATTGATGTTTGAACTAATACTGAAATTTTGCAAAATTTACAATTTTAAGAGTTCTTTTTAATGTGTTATATGATTTTGTTTGGTCATACCTTTCTTGCAATTAATTTCCTAATTGTTTCTGCAACAAAATTTTCATTAGTTAAAGTTATTTCATATTGTTATTTGATTTGAATTTCATATATCATGTGTTCACATCAATGATATACTCTAATTTTTATAATTAATGAATAATTTTCACTTAATATTATTATGCGAACCATTTGAATTAGGAAAATGACCGGGGTAAGATAAGGAGAGTAATGAAAATGGTACCATAACTTGTAACCAATTTCTGGGAGATGAAATGATAAAGAGAAATTTTGGGTCGCATTCAATGGTAGATTCAAATTTCACTTGTAGCTTAGGTTCAAAAATGATCTCAGTTCTGTTTAGTACCACATTCATTTTTTTTTTCTGGAAATCTAAGTTTTGTGATCATTGCATGCTCAGTTTCCTTTTGAAACTCAATTACGCTTTTTCAAGCTTATGTTCTTCATGAGTATATTTCAATGCAGGTGAAGGTTCATATTTATATTTGATAATCATAGATGAAGACTCATAATGTAATTTCAATCATCTTCAACATTTAAGCATCCTCAAAAGAATATTAATAAACTCCATTTCGTTCGACAAGATTTGATTTGACTTTTTATGTTTCAGGTGTCAGTGTTAGCTTTGATGGACAAGGTCTTTCTATTTTGGGGTTTTAATTATAAATGCAATAGTTTTAATAGGATGCTTGACTATTCAGATATTATTCAAAGTCTTAGTTAAAACCTCACATCATATTTTTGGAGTTTTGTGGCTTAATTCAATTCTAATTTCTCACCCAAAACCTTTAATGAACTTGTGGCACCAAAATTGTTTTAAGATAAATTATGCTTAGCTATAAGACTTGTGAACCTTCTATAATATTCAACACTGTAGAAACATTTAATTTATAACCCTTAAATTGATCATGTAGCTTATCCCTATATTTTCTAAATGACAAATTGTTCTTTTAACTATATCTTGATTTTTCTTATTTGCAAAGACTAAATAATAAGATTGAGCATGCTCCACGGATTTTGTACTAACAATTTCCATGTTCTCAGAATCAAATAGATGGTAATATTTAAGTATCAAATTATTGTTCCACTATGAAATTTTTTGAAGTTCATAACTATAATCTTATCAAATGTGGGAATATAATTTGGAACATAATAATCATGTTGTTGTTGCATAATACCCACTCAATTATTAAGTCCTACTTTTATTTGCGTGATGATACCATAATATTCATTGATTCCATCTTTGATGTAGGATGCTTTAGAGTTTAGGTTAGTGCGAACTTAGGACGTATGGCTAAAGTGTGCAACAGATTAAAATTCACCTTCCGACAACTGTTTGTTAGATAAATTTTAGTCCATTTTCTGTAAACTAATTCAACATATAAAACAAGTGCAAAATCTAAAATTTTAAATTTAGCAAAAAATATGAGAAAGAAGTAAAAGCAAATAATATTATGATTTTTACTACAAGCAGACATGACCAAATCACAATCATACATGCAAAGCCAAAAAGAAGGAAAAAAGAAAAAGGGTAACAATCTCGCTAAATAGAAGATTCATGCCTTACGAAGAGAAAATTTCCCTGGAAGTTGTTATCAAGACTTGCCCCACATCTTGCTTGAAGAAGTTACACCAACTTGTACATAAGTTTTGAATGAAAATCTAGAGTTATGAATGGTCATTGTTTTGCATGCATGGAAATTTTCGAAAACTCGATCAAAATTGGTAGTTTATGAGATTTTTTTTTTTTTTCTAGAAAAGAAGAAACGCCATTAAAACTACTAACTTCAATTCAAAAATTGCAATAAAGCAATTCCTGATTCAACTATTTTGAGAAAAAATTCTTATGAAAGAACCAAAGAGGATTGAAAAAGTTGTAGGGAATGTTTTGAATAGGAAATGCGAACATCAACGTTTAATGGAACAGAGAGTCAAAGTTGCATTAGAAAAGTTGTAGGGAATCATCATATGCATGCTACATAATTTAGAAGAAATTAAAATATAGAAAATACAACTAAAACAACATTAGAACACAAATTGTCATTGTGCTATTCTCAATACCCTCATTTTAGAGTTTTTACGATGCTAGACTCAACTTTTTATTGCTATTGCGCCGAAGTTTCAGTGGTGATATGATTGTTGCCTTACACTTGTTTTACACTTGGAGCCATATAACTATGTTGAATATTCATTTATAATATTCTAAAAAAACTCGATTTTAACCACTCATCTTTTTAGTTTTCATCCTAATGTATTTCATTAACTATTGCATCTAGGCCATTTTGAGCTTCAATAAGCCTAATAATTATTATCAATTAATTAAATTTTATATCATCAATTGAATCGTTGTTTTACAAAATTTAACCCCTTATCTTCTAGAAGCGCCTTCCATCGCTCTTATATTCAGTTTAGGAAACATATCTTTTATGAGAATTGTCTTTATGAATAACATATATTAAGGTGCCTTAATTTGAATTTCTTTTAAGCATCTCCATAACAAAAATTAACTGATTTTGACTTATACAAAATCCTGATATAACTCTATTTTCATTAAAAAAATTCATCACAAAATACCTGTAGTGCTACTTCATGTTGGATTGTGTTTGTCTTTACTAACTTCGATCTATATGTAATACAATTTCTATTCAATGCCTCACAAATTAGTTCCCTCTGTTCTTGATCAATTCTTCTTAAGATTTCATCACAGTATACTATGTTTCCTTGTTTATTTCTTTTCCATCAATTGTTTTAGTAGTTGATCTTTTGAGTATATTTTTAGTGAGCGCAGAGTGATGCGCACTAGATCTCCATAGTAGATGGGAACCATGTAATTAAGTCTACTTTGATTAATTATTACATTACGTATATATCCTACACGTATATCTTCTTAGTTGTGCACACATTTTTTCTTGAATGCCTATCAAAATAGTTATTTTGTTAGTTAGTTTTATACTTCTTAAGGTCAATACACACCATATGAAGCCTCGTTTATCGCTATGTATTATTTCACTGAATTGTTTGTGCACAAAGCTTATCTTCATTGTAGGTATTCCAAGTAAGAAAGTTTAATTCTTAGACCTTATTATGCACAAAGTTCATCTTCATTGTAGATGTTCTAAGTCAAGGTATATTTATATTCTCTCTTCCTAAACCTTATTGTTTGACTTGAAAAGTTTAATTCTTCTATTGTCAATTTAACACTAGAAATATATTTTATTTTTAATTAGTGTACTAAAATGTGTTTTATCCAATCATTTGCCTTTTTCTTTAATCTTTAAATTTTATGTCAAAATACTTCTCCACCATGTTACCCTCATATCTCCCTTGAATCTTGAAATCCAAATATGGATGTCATTTGAATCTAAAATTTTTACTTTCATGTATAGTTAATTCAAATTAATTTTTAAAATCAATTAACTAGTAAGGATTTCATTCTATTTATTTTTCATAAAAAGAGCTTGAAAACTTATATTTATCTCTATTTTGTGGGAGCATTTTCATCTTCATGTTTACATATTCAATAAAGATTTTAACATCTTCACTATTCAAGGCTGGTTGGTTTAATGTTTCCATTAAATTAATGGGTTGTTGTTTATGAGAAGCAGTGACGAGTTTGATGTTCGATAATAAGAATAACATCAGTGGTCAACATTAAGTTAGTCTTGATTGTGGTGAAGTTCAAAGCTATTAGATTATCATAATCTTGACGATGGTTTATAAAAAACAAAAATAAAAGAATTCCCAATGCCTATTGATTATTCTAAATAATCTTTCATATTTTTAAGTAAGATGACATTAATCCAAATGCACAATAGTTGGAAGACAACATTGCTACCTAAATATCATCATTTTCCAGACAACAATATTATTTAAATTACATTTAAACAAATAGTTCTTCAATACATTTAACTTGATCAAGGCTCTAAATTTTTTTCTAAAAGTTTGTTTGTGATCTATCTCTCTCTCTCTCTCTCTCTCT
>NW_018164549.1:4561790-4572062 GCF_001263595.1 Phalaenopsis equestris | reverse complement strand
TATATATATATATATATATATATATATAGACAAGCGCACACTAACACACATTTTCTTTGCCAAGTATCTTGTAATAATTAAAAGTTGTAGCTTTTGCTTTGCTAAATTCTCCATTTTCATAACTTTTTAACTTATTTGTAATTTTTTTAATGCTTCACTTGTAAATGGTTATTCCCATTTTTTTTGAAATACGCATTTTTAAAATTTTTTTCTTTAACAACCTTATAGCCACCTCTTTTTTTTTTTTTATTACTTGTAGCTTTTTCATTTGTAGCTTCTCATAAAAATCCTAAAATAGTTATGTTTAAATGCAACTGGCCGGTTTACACATTTAGTTTTAATCAACTAGAAGTTTTAATCTTCCTCTTTCAACAAGCTATCTTGGAGTGCTTGAGCTCATCTTTAAAGCTCTAGCATATTTTTATAGGATAAATATTTTCTTTCTTTACCTTTTTTCTTCCAATATTTGTACATTTATAATTATCATCTCTTATGCGGTCAAACTTTTATGTGGAATTATCTTAGAAGTTTTGCAACAACAATTGAAAGTTTTATCTAAAAAAATGTCTAATTATGATTTTGTTTCTCAATTTCCTTTGTGACTAGGTGCTCTTCTTCCTTCTTATAATATTACTGCTATCTCAAATTCATGTACCTCTATGAAATTAAATGTAGAATATGCTGTTATATATATATTTTTTACCTACAGTCTTATTATTCTCTGAATCTTTACTCACAATTGATTCCCTCGAGCCTATCGTTTAAACCCTTAGATGGTCGTTTAGTTATCTTCCACAAAGTGTCATCTATTTGTGATGTACGTTTAAGCAATTCATCCCTTTATTTCTATACAAATTGATTTACTAGATGTTTGGACCGCCCTTCTTAAGAATAATAAGTACTTACAACATTTATGATATTATTACAAATATTTAATTTAATTGCAATACTCTATTACCAACTTGATTCACTTTAAGAGTTATATCACTTAATTCTCTTTCCATTACTATCTCTACATCATTTTTATTATTGACCCTTCCAATTTTACTTAGCTTTTAACTTCTCTAAAATATTTGTACTTGACAAAATTATTTGACATATTTTTTTTAATTGTTTTGTCCACTGTTTCTCTAATCTTTTAGTTTAGATCCCTTTAATTTCATGTAAATAAGAAGCTTTATTTAGGACTTGGTCAACTCTTATTTATCTTTCATCTCAATTAGTTGAATTGTATGCATTACTTGTGGGCCTACTTATGGGCCTACTTGTGGGCCTTATCTGAACAATTCATGCCAACTTCACATTACAATCAATTTTAAGCTATGGTCCATTTCTTATGAATAACATCTTTAACAAAATTCATGATTTAGATTAAATTCCAAAATTGTCCCCATACTATTCCTATATGACTAATTTAGTTAATGAGTATCACACTTCTCCCATTTAGTCCCTCAACTTCTTCAAATTGATCCAAAATGTTCTTTTTTGTAAAAAACATGATACAAATTGATCTAAATTTTGCCAACACCACAAAGTTGAACACAATTTAGTTTTTGTGGGACCGTTTTGGATCAAGTTTATATAGCCAAAGGACTAAATTGAAGAAAAAAATAGTGCTCTAGAATTAAAATATGAATAGTTGGGTATTAATTTGGAGAAGTTTAACCCTCATCCTTAAACATAATCTATCTAATATACATATATGATTGATTATGAACATTAACATCAATTTCAACATTTGAATTATTATTGGTTGGAACCATGATAAATTATCGATATTTTGTCCGCGGAGATTTAAGGTGTCATTTTTAATTAGGAAAAATGCTAGCAAATGGGTTTTATGGGGTGGTGGGAGTATATACCTGATTCACCTGTAGAATTAATTCCTTTAATTAAAATAATTTGAATTATTTTTCATATTTTTAAAGTTTATCCACTTTAATTTGTCAATTCTACCCAAGAATTCATCTCCAACTTGTGTGCACCAAAATGCTATGCATATTAATATGGAGTTTCAGGCGTGAGATATGTAAAATACATAAGAATTGTGTGCTTTGCATGTAAATTTCCCTTTTTTAATTTTCCTCAGCCTACCTTTCATGTAAATTTATATTTTTTAAATTTTTTTTGCAGGTCATTTGCTGTTTGAATTGTTGTTGCTACAGGAGATATAGCCATGGTTGTTCTCAGAAAAATTCCTCTTTTATGTGGGGAAAATGATATTTTCAAGGGAGGTAGATCATGCCCCTCCCCCCTTTCATGTCCTCTCAGTCTTCCGGTTTTAAGGGGCTCATTGATCTATTTGTACCATTTTACCTAATCTTAAAAATTATCCCTAAAAAAAAGCTATGCTGATTAAGTTTTCAGCTTTTTCACCTGCTTTGTTCATCACTTGGTTTCTTAATTAAATTAAATAGTTCTTTTTTTGCATTTTCATGAGTCTCAGCAATCAAAACTGCACCCCACCCCTTTTTTTTCCGGGCTTTTACATACATGCCGCACAAATCTTATGTATTTACATATCCAACACCTAAACATTCATATTTAGGTCCATACCACTGAAATCTTAAGTATCACATCAAAATTATCACAATCATTATCTTTTAGAAGTAAAATACACCTTTTTCATGTTTTGGCTTATGGTACCAATGTGTTATACTTGTAAAGATCAAACTTTGGGTGATAGATATGTAAATACATAAGAGTTGTGTGGTATGTATGTAAAATTCCCTCATTTCTTTCTTGTTTTGGGATTTCTGATTGTTAGATTGTGGATTTGAGTGCTGGAAGGATATCAATAGTTTTGTGTTTTCAGCTGAGTCTGGTGCTATTTTCATTTGCTTACAGGTTGAAGGGAGAATTTTCTTCAGTTGGTACTGCTATTTTTCCTTTGGGGCATTTGCATACATACCACCCAATTCCTATGCTTTTGCATATACAACACCTAAACTTCTTTTACATTTATACACTTGTTTTTAAATGTGAAATGGCACATCTGTAAAAATTGAAGTTTAGGTGTTATATGTGTAAATACATACGAATTGACTGGTTTGTATGTAAATCTTGTTCCTTTTTATTGCAATGATTCAAAGCATGAAAATCTGTTTGGGGGTTGTTTAGAGTGTAATGCATTTTGAATGTAGGGATTTTAAAAATTCAACAGTTTTTGCTTGTTGAATAAGAAAAATCCTTTTTTCAAGGGGCATTTACATATATACCACTCAATTCCTGTTTATTTACAAGTCTGCCATCATAAGTTTTTATTTCACATAAAAAATACCACTTTTTAACTTTTAAAGGGTTAAATACACATTTTCATGCATGGGTAAGATGATATATATGTAGAAAATTGAAATTTAGGTGTGAGATATGTAAATACATGGGAATTGAGTGGTATTTATGTAATTATTTATGATGATTGCAGGTGAAGTTTCTAAAATTTAACTTGCAAAAATTATAAATTTGATTCATTTTTATATCAAGATTTGAAATTTATGAGTATGCCAACATTAAAAATCATAAATTGATTCATTGTTCATTGATGATGTTGACATTTGTTGATTAAAGATTATTTCTTGATTGTAAACATCATTTGTTGTTTCTGCAACATTCTTCATTATATATAGCAATGTGGAATTCCCTATTGTTTTGAATGTTACACATGGCCTTGTTTGTACGCCAAATTATGTCCTCCCTCATGGCTTATGATCCTGTAAATATTAGTAGTTTTAGAAAAGTTTACATTTATGCCACAATTCATTTGTATTTATGGATATAACACCCAAAATTTGATGCTCAGAATAAGGGGAAAATATTGAATATAGATAGCAGTGCTGATGAGGTACGAACGGATTTTAAGTTGAAACAGCTCCAAATAACTCAATTTGAGCCATCTTGTTTCGATTTCGATCGATTATGAGCTGAAATAAATCGAAAAAACTAAAGTTTGCCCCGCTCATTTCTCTTCCGAGCCGGATTGAGTTTGATTCAATTTTGAGCTGAGCTGGCTCGAAATCGAATATAATGATCCTGACCTGACTTCAATTCGAACCTTCCTCAACTCAGCTCTGAAAAGGCTGCTTAACAGCCCTACTGGTATTTATTACATGGCCCTTTTGGCTCTCCCTTTTTATCCCTTCTGCCAAAATGGAATTTATTGTTTTTTTAGACTTTTCTTCTAAAAAGTTAAAAGTTCACTTTGATGACTTGGGCAATCCAAGCTCTTACCAACACCTTAGAAAGTCTCTCTCTCTCTCTCTCTCTCTCTCTCTCTCTCTCTCTCTCTCTCTGGGAGAGAGAATATATATACATATAGAGTGTGAGAGAGAGAGATGTGTATAAATATTGCCTATTTCTTAGGGAAGTATTAAGTTCGAACAATCAGAAGTGTTGTCGTTAGCATGGATTCCACCATGTAGTGTGGTGTGATTCATGCTATCTGTGTAGTGTGATCCATATCGTTAGTGGTTTAAACGAGTGAACTCAGGCTCAACTCGTGTTCTGTTTTTAAAAAAATATCAAGATTACGAGTATATCAACATTTGAAATTTATGAGTGTAAATTGGTTCATTGTTCATTGATGAGGTTGACATTTGTTGGTCAAAGATTATTTCTTGATTGTATTTACCATTAGTTGTTTCTGCAGCATTCTTCATTACATTGGTAAGAGATCTTAGTCTGATACACTAAAAATCATTTTTTTTTAATTGAAGAAAAATGCATTATTTATTTATTTATTATGTATGGTGGATTATTTTTGTGTTTGACTCGTTTGCATAGCCAGATGAACACGAGTTGTTTGCGAATAGTGAGTCATTTTCATAGCCCCAGTCACGGAGTCGTAAGATGTTAAGGGTATGGGCGATATTTAGATCTTATTATTTATATTAAAATATTAATTTAAATAGAATTTAATATATTATTATTCGATTTTATAATTGATATTTTCAAGTGCTTATAAATTTTTATAGACTTGTAGTCAATTAAATTGTTTAAGGATAATACACATTAAATATATATACATATATATAACTATTTCAAACCAAAACTTAGTTTGTGATTGGCTCGTATATAAACCGAGAGCAAAAAAATTGCTCTTGTTCGACTTGTTTGCTTAATGAACAAATCGAATACGAGCTACTTAATCAGTCGAGCACTAGTTGTTCCTGAATAACGAGCTATTTTGACAGCCTTTCTCACACCAAGTTTATCTACATGATGATCTATATAGATCACTTAATTCCTATATATTTACATATAAAACACATAAACATTATTATTTTTTCTAATATGTCAACTAACTAATGCATAACAAATTGTATTCACTTGTAAAAAGTTAAAACAGTGGAAATTTTGATTTCATGTGAAATATTTGGGTGATATAACAAGAAAATAAAATTTAGGTATTAATAGGTGAATACATTGGAATTGGGTGGCATGCATACATAAATGCCTTAGTTTTTTACTTATTAGAATTTTTCTAAGCCCTCGTCATTTTAATAAGACACCCCTCTATATGCCATTGAATCAATATATTTATGCAGGCGGTCTTAGGGTTTGCTTGGGTCAGTTGTATCTTGTCAATATGCTACTACGCAACAGCTGCCCCAGGAAGCTACTGTGCAGAACCTGCTGCGAATGAGATGGCTAGTTGTTTGTTTTTATAGGCAAATGACATTTTTGCCTCTGTGTGGTAATGTGGTTTGTAACAGAACCATCATAGCAATATATTTGATACTTGAGAAACAAAAATTCACTTCATAATAGTACAAAAAATAACTCATACACCTCCCTTAACAGTGAGTATTAGGATTGCTAAAATTGAAAAAAAAACTATTAAAATTACATTTAATAATATGATGATATTATTTTTAAAATGCAAACGTGTATGTCACGATCTACATAGTCTTCCAGGGGTACAATTCTTGGACACGGTCGACAGTGGAATCTGTCAGACTGTGTGCTTACTAAAAGAAATCACATTTCTCCTTGATTCTTCGCGAGCACTTGTAGAACGATCTCGGTAGTTATGTGTCTAACGTGATGTCAATAGGGAAGTCTGAAGTTCGTGGTGGTTGAGCAATCGTCATGAAGTCTGTAAAATCCTGAAGCTCATCTTTTCTAAATGCTACAAAAGATAATCTATTAGTCATAACACAAGTTAAAATTGCTAAAAGAAGTAATTAATTATATTTTTTTTGTAGACATGAGGTCTCAAAGAACTCAATATACCAACCACAGTATTGGCCAACAAAACACAACCCACAGCACTGGTCAACACAACACTACCAACGACCACAACATTGGTCAACACAACAACAGAGCAAACCACTGCCACAACCCAACATTGGATCATCACACAACTCACAGTACTGACCAACACAACACAACCGACAACACTGAAAAACACAACACAACCGACAACACTGACCAACACAACACAACCTACAGTACTGACAATCACAGCACAACCTGTAACCGCAACAAACAACAAACCACAACACTGACTAACACAACACTGACCAACATAACATCACAACAAATCACAACCATATCCCAATGCTGGTCATCACAACACAACTCATAACACTGACCAAAGCAACACAAACCATAATACTGACCATCACAACACGACCCACAACACTGGCCATCACAACACAACCTACAACTACAACCAACACAACCCAACCCACAACCACAACGCTGACCAAAACAACAACACAGTAAACCACATCCACAACCCAACACTGACCATCAACACAACCCACAACACTAACCAACACAACACAACTCATAGTACTGGTTGTCACAAAACAATCCATATCCACAACGAACAACATACCACAACATTGACCAACACAACACCACCCACAATAATAGCCAACACAACAAAACCATAGTCACAACACTGACCAACAAAATAACACAAACCACAGACACAACCCAACACTGACCATCACAACACAACCCACAACACTGAACAACACAACACAACTCACAACATTGGCCATCAAAACACAACCCACAGTCATGGCCAACCACAAACCATAATACTGATCAACAACACAACAAACTATCACACCACACAGCAACACTCTCCAACACAACAACACAACAATCCAACACAGGCCAACCACAAATTTAGGTCATCACAACAAAAACACAACACCAAAGCAGAACAAACCCAACACCATAACACAACAAACCCTACTCTTCTTCTCAAATTCATAAAAAAACATAAACACTAACACCACCACCTCCATCACCACCATAAAAAACCAACAAAGACATAAAAAAAAAAATCAATAGAGACATAAAAAACCAATAGAAACGAGCAACCACAACGACGTACACGAGAAGGGATAGGGAAAGGGGGTACCAGAGTCCGGAACTAGAGGTTACGACAGAGGAAGTGAGAGATCGAAGAGGAAGCTTAGGGCGAACGACAAAGCAAGAGATCACAGAGGAAGGACCGAGCGGAGGGGCAAGTAGGTAATGTGCAACGTAAGAAAAACATATTTTCATTGTTTCAAGCCACGTCGCGACTGAAAGTTGCGGTTGAACGCCGCCCCAAACGGAGCCTTAGTATACATGTGTAGTTCTTAGCTCACTTCTATTTATTTATTATAATTATTATCATTTTTCTTTTTGGTGTTGGTGAGCTTCAAGTGCATGAGATTTTTTGGTATGGGAGTATATATGTGTGTGTATGTGTGTGTGTGTCGCTAAATAAAATCAAATGTGATGAGCTATGAACCGATTTCGAGTTGAAACAAATCCAAATAGCTCAATTTGAGCCATCTTGTTTCGATTTTGAGCTGGAACAAATCCAAAAAACTCAAATTTGAGTTCGCTCGTTTCTCTTTTGAGCCGAACTGAGTTTGAATCAACTTCTAGCCGAGGTAGCTCGAAATCGAATATAATAAATCACGAGCCAACTTCGATTTGAACTTAATTCATTGAAACCCCTCAACACGGCTCTAAGAAGGCTAGTTAACAGCCCTACTCCTAGTATTTATTCCATGGCCCTTTTCGCTCTCCCTTTTTAGCTATCCCTTCTGCCACAATGAAATTTATTGTTTTTTTAGGCTTTTCTTCTTAAAACTTAAAAAGTTGCTCACTTTGATGACGAAGACACCTTAAGTCTCTCTCTCTCTCTCTATCTCTAGAAATAGAGAGAGAGAATCTATATAAAAATAGAGGGAGAGAGAGATGTGTATAAATTAATGCACAATAAATATTGCCTATTTCTTAGGAAAGTATTAAGTTCGGACAAGCAGAAGTGTGGTTGTCCGCACGGATTATACCATGCAGGAGTGTCGTGTGATTCATGCTATTTGTGTGGTGTGACCTACGCTGTTAGAGGTGTAAGCGAGCCCATGTTTAACTCGTATTCGGCTTGTTGGAAAATATCACTATTAGTGTTCAGCTCGTTTCAAACACAAAAAGTGAATTCGTGTTCGGCTCATTTGCTTAGCGAGCTGAAGACAAGCTGTTCCCGAACAAAGAGTCGTTTTGACAACCCTAATCACGCATCCGTAGAATGTTAATGGTTCAGACAAGATTTAAATCATATATTTTTATATTAAAACATCATTTAAATATAATTTAATACAGTTTTTATTCTATTTTTTAATTGACTATAAATTTTTGTAACCTCCAGTCAATTAAATTTCTTAAAAATACTACTCAACAATTATATATAACTGATCAGTAGTATTTCAATGCAAAACAAGCCAAACATGAACGAACAAATCTTTGTTCGTGTTCGGCTCGTTTATGCATCGAGCACAAAAAATGTATTCATATTCGACTCGTTAACTTAGCGAACGAACACGAACTGTTCGCGAACAACGAATTTTTTTTATGGGGAGCGGGCATATGATGCATGAGGTGGCCCACATCCATATAAAGAAAGAATTTTAGCGGGGCATATTTATTAATTTGCCAAAAACAAAACTAATGGATGGGAACAAATCCACGTAGCCAACGAACGTATTTATTAGGGTCGGCTAAGTCTCTTTTAAATATTTTGATCACTGGTCTCCATCGGAACGGTTGGGATGTACTCTGCAGCTTCTTATAATTGCAACAATATTTATTATACAACTTCTCTAAAATTTACAATAAACAACTAAATTTTGAATTTGTAATAAAAAGTTTTACATACATACCATACCATTATATATATATATTATATAAATATACATAGGGGCTTGAGGTGCCCAACCCATTCTATTGGCTCAACTTTTGTCAGGCTGGGGCACTTAAATATTTGAGTACCCCCTCCTTAAGGTGAGATTCAAATCAAAGACCAGAGGGGACTTACACCACCGAAATGAACCAACTAACATGGGAACACGATAATATATATTTATTAAAAGAAATGAACAAAGGCTATTATACGAGCCACCAAACACTCCTAATGTGCCTAACAATTCGAGCCACCAGCCACTCCCAATGTGCTTAACAATTTGAGTACCACCAACCACTCAATGTGACTGACAATTCGAGCCATCATCCACTCCTAATGTGTCTAACAATTCGAGTACCACCTCCATAAGACCAACTGTAGCTGAGGAGATTTGAACCCCCGACCTGAGGGGTGTTACACCGAGGATGCAAACAAAAAACATGTTTGAAATAGCGTAAAAATTATATTTTCGTGTATCAAATAATAATTAATTAAAATTCCTTAAATTAAACAATATAATTAAGTTATAGTAATTAATTTTTATTTAAAACCATCACAGTGTGTGAAAATTACTCCCCAATTTTAAAAAAGGAGAGTGAAATTTTCTTGATGATTTTACGATGTGGGATTAAAATAGCTGGAGAAGGTGGGATGGGAGAAATTGAAGCACGTGGGAAATCTGAAACAAAATTTTTTTGAGAATTTACATAAATACCATCAATTTTAATATATTAAATAACGGGCTTACTGCTGCATGCAGGTTTCCGAAGGAAAATTTGTGGATGTGCGTGCAGGCAACGTGGAGCTTTTACATGCAGACCGCCCAAAACTTATTTATTTACATACCTACCAACAAATTTTTATTTATGTTTGACTCGCCTATCGTGTTCAACTCAATTGATTAAAGAACGAATCGATCACGAGTTATTTAATAAGCTGAATAAGAGGTCTTCGTGAACGATTAGATTTTTAATAACTCTATATGAAATATGTTTATTTCAGTATTTTAGAAGTTAAAATAGTTGTATTTCTGATGTGATCTGAAAAATGTGGTGCGCTATAATATATATATATATATA
>NW_018164549.1:4561208-4561671 GCF_001263595.1 Phalaenopsis equestris | reverse complement strand
TTATGGCGACGTAGTGAGGGTTGTCAAAATGACTCTTCGTTCGTGAACGGCTTGTGTTCGGCTCGCTAAGCAAAGGAGCCGAACACGAGCTGAGTCTGGGATACCTCTTGTTCGGCTTGGTTACAACATGAAATCGCATCACGTCCTTTGCACAATAGTGTGGTGCAATTCACGCAAACGCACGGTAATCTGAATGTCGGACGTAATTTTTAATCGTAATATAGAGCTTGATAGATAGCTATTAATAATGAATAATAGTTGTTCAACGTTTTATAGGGAGAACTCACATTTGAATTACATCAGATGAGTTAAATTTTTTATTTTTTATTTATAAATTTACATATATACCACACAATTCTTATGTGTTAATATATAAAGTTTGATATTTACACATAGTAAGGTAATGTGTGTAAATATAAAAATTTAAATGTTAAATATATATATATATATAGAGAGAGATGTG
>NW_018164549.1:4544847-4561193 GCF_001263595.1 Phalaenopsis equestris | reverse complement strand
TGTTCGTTCATGTTCATATATATTTGTTTTACATTTTTTTCCTTGATTTGTGAAGCTTAACATCTTTGAATTAGTCTTGCTATTAGGGCTGTCCAAAAGGCTTGTTATTTGCGATCAGCTCGTGCTCGTCTCGTTAAGCAGCTCGTGCTCGGCTCGTTAAGCTTAAAGAACGAGCCGAACACAATAAATTTTTAAGCTTGAAATATAAACGAGCCGAACATGAACAACTATTTGTTCGCTCGTGTTCGGCTCGAAAAAAAATTAATTAATAAACAAAAAATATATAAATATACTGCGGAATTCCGCGGTGTACATTGCGGAATAACATCGAAAACACCTAAATACACCGCGGTAACACCCGTGTAACTAAAAGTTCGGGTTCTATTCCGCAGTGTTTGTTAAGTTATTGGTGCCTTTCGGGTGTTATCGGTGTATTATCGGCATTATTGATGTTATTCTAGCTTATTTCGAGCCGAACACAAGCAACACACGAGCAGAACACGAACATGAATATGTTATTCAAGTCGAACACGAATACATTATTCACCGGTCATTTCGAACACGAACGGAAATGGAACAAGCCGAGCACGAGTCGAGGCTCAGCTCGCTCGAGCTCGGCTTGTTTACAACCCTACTTGCTATTATGTTAGAGTTTTCTGAGCTGAGATTCTTATTGTAATGTTGTCATTATTTAGTTTTAATTTGATTTATTCATTTTGTAATTTATTTATTTTTTGTTAATTGCTGATCTTAAATGTATTGAGTTGAAATTTGGTCTTCTATCTGCTATAAATCATGCTGTTAATTTAAGAATTATCAACAAATATAAAAAATTAGTGCTCTAAAAATGATTGTAATGTTAGGATGTTCTCTTTCAAACAATTATGTTATATATATATATATATATATATATATAATAATAATAATAATAATAAGATATATTGTGATTAGTATTCCGGTCGACAGTATATTTTAATTTTCATTGAGTCATGTAGGTTATTAATGATGATATCATTTTTTTTTTATTATTATTACAAAAAAAAAAAAAATAGAATAATTCTTGTTCTACATAAAAAAATATGTCAACATTAATATTGAGGAAATTCAACATATCATGAGTTAAAGAAGTACAACTAAAGAGGACCCACAAGCAGAAGATTGAAGGGTCCACTAATGAAAGACCAAAGTACGTGTTTAATCGGGTGCAACCCCCTTAGTCAAGGCTAGATGATGATCTAAGGCAGGTCATTCGAACTAAGGATTGTGGCTAACTAAGCTGAGTAGATGAATTGACCTTCCTCTTGCCACAACTTGCAAGGTAAGAGTTCAACATCGCCAACATCTCACAGAAACCCTTGAGATTACTCATTGGGGTCAAAGAACTGGTCATAACATAATCACACGAAGCATCCTGAGACCCCCTCGCCAAGGAGTGAGTTATATATCGGATATTAGTAATTCACCCTCTACCCGATATCCTAGCCTTACTCCGTCGACAAGAATTCTTTATCCGGGGATCAATAGTTGACAATCAGAAGAAAGTAGTCGACCGACAAGCCAAACATATTAAGTCAAGTCATGCTGACTGAAAGACCAAAAGTTGACTGATAATCCTGATTCAATATAGTTGAATGACCATTAACTACTGAACTAAGACCCATTGATTTCAACCGGTCGAGTCAGATGGTAGCCGAGCCAAATTCCTATACATGTAAAATACCTAAACAACATGTAATGTCACCATTAAAGCAGAGACAAACATGTATTTTCATATATTATACCTTTCTGTATAAATAAAGGAACACTTTATGAGAAATGACTAATCAACATTTCATATTACTATTCATTATTGTGCATACCCTCTCTCTCTCTCTCTCCCTCTCCCTCTCCCTCTCTCTCTCTCTCTCTCTCTCTCTCTCTCTCTCTATCTCTCTCTCCCTTTCTTACACACAATAAATCAGGACTCAACACATATCATTAGTGAAAAGCAAGAAATTTAATGAATAATTAATTGCTTTGGCCCATCTATACTCATGAGGTAAAAGTGATAAGTGTTTGGCCAATTATTTGGATGTTAATAGCGATCAAATTTGACAATTATTCATGTGTCAATTTCAAATGCTAAACTTTAGAAATTTACATCAATAAATGGTTCATATGGGGCCATGAACATATTAACATGCCTTACGGACCTAAAAAGCTCATTTATCTAAAATTCTCAAATAATTCGCAATTCTCCAAAATTAGGCTTTATTTTCAATTTAAGATAGCTCTTTAATACATGACGTGACACTACTCTCTCTCTCTCTCTCTCTCATAATTTCTCTCTCTCTCATAAATAAGGCCTAAATTGGTAAATTCAACCGTAAAATTCTTAAAAAAAGCCCCCCAACTCGTTTGTATTTAAGTCTGTCAAAACGGCTCGTTGTTCGCGAACAGCTCGTGTTCGACTCATTCGCTAAGTTAATGAGCTGAACATGAACAACATAAACAAATATTTGTTCGTTCATGTTCGGCTCGTATTGGCTCGAAATACTACTAATCAATTATATACATATTTTTTATAAATAGTATTTTTTTAAAATTTAATTGGCTACAAGGCTATAAAGATTTATATCAATTAAAAGTATGAATGAAGAACATAGAATACAAATTATTAAATTAGATTTAAATGATGTTTTAAATCTTGTCACAATCCTTAACATCACATGACTACGCGATTAGGGTTGTCAAAATGACTTTTTGTTCCTGAACGACTCGTGTTCGGCTCCCTTTACGAGCCGAACACGAACACACCTTTTGAGCTCGAAATATAAACGAGCCGAACACGAGCTGGGTCTGGGCTCGCTCGTGTTTGACTCGTTTACACCCTTATTTGTATTTATAAATAAAAAATTTTACTTTCACATTTGTACCACTCACATCTTTCACGTAACGTAAAAAATACCATCATTTTAGAAAGTGAAAATACACCTAATTTTCATGCATGCATAGGTGACATGTACGTAAAAATTGCAGCTTTGGGGTTAGATATGCAAATGCATGGGAATTCATCAGTGGCATTTATGTAAATCTTCCATATATGCAAGTGTAATAAGAGAAATATTTTAATAATTAATGTGTATTACATTTATGTATACAACACACCGATATTTTTTAAAAAACATTTATTAATGATTATATTCTCACTGGCAAATACCTAAAGTTGGGAGAGAGTTTATACTAGGATATTTTTGGTATTTTATCATCGATGGCTCATCGTCTGGTCACCTTCTAGTTTGGTCGGCTAAGATCAGTTAGCTTGGCTCGACTGAATTAGCTCGGTCGATTAAGCTTGGTCGGTGGGGCTTGATTGGCTGATCCAACATGGTTGGCTACGTTCAATTTTCGATAAGTATTTTGGCCTTTGCGGGAAAGTTGAAGGGGTTTTATGGAAACGACTCTCAGTCGAGTTGGCTCTACTGTGGGATAGAGTTGTGCATCGAGTCATCTTTCTAGTAGTTGATAGTTTGGATGTCCTTCTAACTCATTTCTGAACGAATGACTTTTACCGACATAGCTTAGTTATTTTCTTGCCATCTCATGACGCGGTCGGCTTTGGGTTGACTTGGCTCGCCCGACTTGGTGGGCCCTGGTCTTTTCACAGGGGATCTGTCTCCATTGTATTCTTCTCTTCTGGTGTGTTAGATCTCTACAAGATTAGCCAAACCATCTTTTTTATGTACACTTGCATTAGTCATATTTGTAAATAAATGATAACAACTGGATTTTATGGTAAAGTTGCTAATGCATAATAAATGTTTTATAATAATATTTAATGATATATGTAGGTGTTTACTCTCTAATTAATATGACCTTTATATTATTTCGGCTCTCATTATTAAGTTATATTAATAGTTTTGAAATTATCACACATGATATAAAACATTTTTGTACTATATTTATTTGTGATGATTTTTAATTTATGACAAATTTACCATAAGAGAACATATAATTAATTATTAAATCTGGCTATGTGGTACTTTGCAATGGTTACAATTAGTATTGGTTTATATATCTAAATATAATCTAAATTGAACATAATCAAAAGAGAAAATAAAGTAGCAAATTTGAATTGCAATAATATATTTAACTATTATAATTCTTTCGTGTGTGTGTGTGTGTGTGTTTTGAATCCCAAGGCGTCAGGAGAGCACACCGAAGGTATAGGCGTTAAGTAGAGGATGGGAGAGCACCATAGGGAATAGTAAAGAGAGTGCAACATTTATTCATATCATAAACCCTCTATTATAGGCATGGGTCACTGCCCTGCTGAAAATCTCCTAGCAGGTTCCGCTGATCGCCCAAATAAGACACCTCTTTGGCTATCATCCAGCCCGAAATAGTTGTTAACAGCTAAATTCGATCAACTGTTTCTTTCTTCTCAGTTGTACATCTGTCTTGAGATTCGTGGTGTGTGTGGGCGCGCGCGCCGCAAGCCGTGGTATGTTGGTTGGCGGGGTTCAATGTAAGTCCCCTCTGGTCACGGGTTCAATCCCCCGTGGCGCGGGGTTATCGAATAGTTAGGCACATAGAGCCGGCTCTCATCATGGGGCCTTGATGAGCATGAGAAATCGATATTTGAGACTCTTATATATATATATTATATTATATGCCAACCGACATCATGCACATAATGTGATAGGGATGTGATTAAATGCTCAAATTTGGCACATGCATATTAGCTGGCTAAAAAATAATTATTATATTATATTTTTTGTTAATAGGATGTATTTTTTCTGCTATAAATCCCAATGATAATAATTTAAATTTCATTCAGAAAAATAAATAAAGCAGAGTTATCATAGAGAGAGAGAGAGATAGAGACGTATACATATGTATGTATACATATATATATATATATATATATACATAGATGCATATATAGTAGCCATCCTTAGTTACTTAATGGTTTATCATATTAATTCTGCTACAATATTTAAATTCTATTTCTGTTGAAGATGGGCTTTGTTGTACATTTTATAATTCATATATTTGCATTCTTTGTTTCTTAGCTTTGAGAATTTGAGCATCTTTTGCCGATTTATATGCAACTAATGCTCGTCTTCGTCAACACGACTTTTTGTTCCGACTCGTGTTCGGCTCGCTAAGTAAACGAGCCGAACACGAACACACCTTTTGAGCTCGAAATATAAATGAGCTGAACACGAGCTGAGCCTGGGCCCGCTCTTGTTCGGCTCGCTTACACCCCTAACTATTTTTGAAACACCATTTTTTTAACAGTAGATTTTCCACGACATCTTTTGATCAGAGATTTCGTACAGCCATAGCTGAAACGAACTCTCCCTCAGTCATTAGATAAGTTCAGTGAAATAAAATAATTTTGTCATCCACTTATTATTTCAAAGAATTTGAGTTTTTATTAGTTTTTTGTCTAATGAATCTTTTTTTCCATTATTATTATTTATTGAATGAATTTAAATGAGCTGGAAATTTGCTTGTTCAATTTCTCAAGCTCATAAGATTCCAAGCAATACATAATTTTAGAGTTGTCAAAAAAAACTCGTCTTTCATGGAGAGCACGTGTTCAACTCAATTAGCAGCTCATGTTCGACTCATTTGTTATGCAAGTAAGTCGAACATGAACAATTTTTTGAAGCTTGATTTATAAACAATTGGAATAGCTTTTATTTGATTGTGTTCAGCTTATTTTAGCTCAAATTAATTGAATAATTGGATAAATATTTTTTTATAATATTTTTTTATTGTTTTAAAAAATATTAAATTTATAATTTTTGAAATTATTCAAGTTACTTTTGAGCTGAACATGAGTTGAGCCGAATAAATGAACTTGAATCGAGTCAAACACAAATTTATTATTCATGAGTCTATTTCAAACCAAAAAAAAAAATCAAATGGAACACAAACAAGTGAAGGGCACTCTCAAGCTCCGCCGACATATAAATGATAACACAACAATAAAAATAAAATGCTAGGAATTGTGATATTTTTGGATGATGATATTAATTCCGCTCTAAAATAGAGGGCAACTGATACTTTGTCGGTAAATTCTCCATCCGACTTGAATCTTAAAGCATGACAAGGATCTCAAGGCGATCTTTCAAGTAAGAAACATTCAAACTTTGATTAAAATTCACCCGAAGCATCAATTTCAACAAACTTACAGTTAAACTGACCGGCTCGACGAGGCAGGCCCAACGGTACCAAATTGATCTGATCCAAGAAAAGTTAAGCACAAATAAAGTCAATAAACCACTTCTTCAAGTTTTCTTGACACATTTGGAAGGTCAAACAAATACTAAATTTGACGAGCTTATTGTCGAATCGAGCCTCTCGTAAGTCAAGTCCATCAAGCTTAAGATCAATCGGTTCTGACATCGTTAAGACACCCATATGTCAATCAAATGTCATACGATTACGGGAATCTCTCTCTGGGTCTGTCGATCAGATTAATTTGGATCCTTTCATTAATTGCAACTGGGGCTCTATAAATAGAGCTCTACTCCCCTCTTGAGAGGGAACATGGAGCTTGAAGCTTGAAAAAGACCAAAGCTTGGAGAAGGAGCTGAAGTCCCGCATCACTTCTGCTTCGACGATCCACCTCCCTCTATCCAACTCTGGCATCCCGATAGCTTTGATCACCGCCTCTCTCTAGCCAAATTTGGTCGTTGCCACCTCTGACCAACTCATGTCGTCATCGCCTCTAGCCAACTCGGGCCTTCGTTGCCTCCGACCAACACCGACAACCATCGCCTTTGACAACCACCATGGCCGGCCAATGTTAACCATCATCAGCTGTTGTCTAGTCCTTGAACTGAAGCACCATACGAAACAACCTACGAAGCGATACTATCATCCCAGACATCGTTTCGGCCCTGAAGACGGTGCATTGAAGCCACGACTATTGCTCCTCTTTGCGACCGCTCTCGATCGTTGAGCTACAAGGCCTTCCACACACTGACATTGTAAAATTGGGATGTTGTGTAACTATTTCCCTTTAATTGGACAAAGGATTATACCTATAATTGTCAGTTTATTGTGAATTTCTTTAACTGAGCCAAGCCCCGCTGCTTTCTTCTTTTCCGGGTTTTTCACATAAAAATATTCTAGTATTTCTCTCTGTCATTTCCTATCTGATCGTGTTTTAAGTTCCGATGCAATGCCAAGGTTTTTAAAAAATAGTAACAACTTCTTTTTTCTTTTACAATATTAAAAAATTTGAATGTTATGTGTGTGAATATAAAAGCTTACACGCCAGATATGTAAATACATTAAAATTATGTGCTATTTATGTAAATGCCCCAAATCTGGTAAATTTCGAATTTTAGCGTTTAGATATATAAATACATAAAACTTATGCGCCTATAAATACCGCGAACCGCGACTCCCCAACGCAGAGGCAAATCACGGCCAAACAGGTTAACAAGACGCCAACCTCTACTCCTCCATGTCTCCGGCGAGCTTTGTTGCGGTGGCGCTGGTTCTACTCGCGGCGGCGCGCGCTCGCTGCGACTTCGCCAGCGACCAAACGGAGTGCACGGAGCAGCTGACGGCGCTGCTTCCGTGTTTGGCCTTCGTGGAGAACGAGGCGCGCTTTCCGACTCCGGATTGCTGCGCGAACGCGAAGACGGTGGTGGTGAAGAGCTTCAAGTGCCTCTGCGTGCTCGTGAAGGACCGCAACGAGCCGGGACTCGGTTTCAAAATCAACGTTACTCGCGCCGTTACCATGCCCGGACTCTGTAACGTCGCCGCTAATATCTCCGAATGCCCCAGTAATGTTTTCGCCTTTTTTTTTTTTTTATAAATTGGATTTATTTATTTATTGTGGGATGGATTTGATAAATTAAAGTTGCATTATTTTAAGATTAATTATATACATAGCAACTGAAATATTGGTAATTATAAAATTTTGCACTCGAGTGATATTTTTGAACTGTGGGACGGATTTATTTAGACTTGTCAGGGTTAAATTAGGGTCTGTTTGAGCCGACTGCAGTTTATTAAATAATCTGTTGATTAAAAATAATATGCTGATAAGCTAGGTGCGATGACTATCATAAATTTTTATTTTTATTTTGAAAAGTCAAACCGCTACCAGAAAGCTGTCACCACCCCTAGACACATGCGGTGTGAAAACGCTGTTTTTCAGGATTTTAAAAACACATAAGCTATCAAAACGCAGTTTACCCAAACAACATAAAAAAAATTGATGTAAAATATTTTCTTAGGAAATTTACACGTACAACACAAATCTTTTGTATTTACATATCTAATAGTCGAAATTTGATATTTACATGCCTATGCATGAAAGGGTATAGATGGCGATATTTTTTTTATGTGATGTTAAAAATTTGGTGGTCTGCATGTAAATATAGGTGGTAGATATATAACTACGTATAAATTGTGTGGCATTCACGTAAATTTTTTTTTTTTTGTATTTATAGAAAAATTATTTTCTGATTTGTTAGCATTAATTTATAAAAACAAGTGTATTTTTTTTATGCATGTAATTTAGGGTGTGTTTGGGGTAGCTATAACTTATTGAATAATCTGCTGATAAGCTGATTAAAAATAATCTGTTGATAAGCTAGGTGCGGTGACTATTACAAATTTTTATTTTTTTGAAAATGTCAGACTGTTGCCAATAAGCTGTCACCGCACCTAGATTTGTGCGGTGTGAAAACGTTGTTTTCTGCATTTTGAAAACATAAATTTTTATTTTTTTTGGAAACGTCACACTGTTGCCAATAAGCTGTCACCGCACCTAAGCTGTCACCGCACCTAGATTCGCACCTAGATTGGTGCGGTGTGAAAACGTTATTTTCTGCGTTTTGAAAACTCATAAGCTGCCAAAACGCAGTTTAATCAAATATGTCAGGTGCGCTTTCAAAACGCCACCGCACCAAATAAGCTGCTCGGGCCCTTAATTTAATTGGAAATATCAATTTGTTTATCTAATAAAAGAATATGTAAAAAAGACATTGACGGATGTAAGAGGGCACAAGAGAGGCATGTGGGCCCCACACCTCCTTTTAAAATACTTTTTAGATTGATTGTATGAATATAAAATTATATATATAATTGTTCTTTTTTTTATTCATTCATTTTTTTTAAATATAAGCTTAAGTTTATTTATATAAATAATAATAATAATAAATATTGTATTTATACAATTCGATTATTAAATTATAATTAAAATTGATGATTTTTTTAATTTATATATTCACAAATAATTTTTTAATCAAACAGGGAAAACCATTCCCCATTTTTATGCAATATTTGCATATATATGGAATGAAATGTCATTATTACATTATTTATTTTTTATTATTTCTATTTTAATATCATAAAAAAAAATAATTGAAGAAATATTTATTAAATATTTGCGTATGACTAACTCCATCCCTTTTATTTATTGCATTTTATTAAATGTTCAACATGTGGCGCACAAGATCAGATGTAAAATTAATTTTGTTTAGAATTGCAAATTTATTGGAAAAATATTATATCATGACTCCTGATGCATTCGGAGTTTAATGGTGGAGCACCACGTGTCAAGTGGGTTCCACCATTTTTAACACCGGTTAATACCAGTGTAGTACAGTGGGGCCCATTTGACATGTGTCGCCCCACCATTGGACTCGGAACGCAAACTGCGTTGGGAGTCCTGATGTAATATTGTCTCGTGGGCAATTATTGTAATTTTTTTTTAATAAATTAATTTCCTCTAATTGATTTTATAAATTTTAATAAATTTCAGAGTTGCTTAAGCTTCCACCAGGCTCGCCAGCAGCGCAAGAGTTTGACCAGCTAGAGAAACAGATTGATCAAAGTACTAAAGGTATAAATAAATAAATAATAATTTATTTATTTATTATTCATTGCAAAGATTTGTTAGAAGGATATTAATATGAGTCATTTACATACATACCCCCCAATTCTTATTTATTTACATTTCTAACCCCTAAAGTTTACTTTTACATTATTTTTTTACTTTAAGAAGAAGTCCTTTAAAAATAATATGCACCTTTGCAAGCATAGGTAAGATGACATGTATGTAAAAATTGAAGTTTAGGGGTTAGATATGTAAAAGACATAAGAATTGAGGGGTATGTATGTAAATCTTTCTATTAATGATAGGTAGGAGACAAGTAGGTCAAATGTCATGTTAACTATTATGGAGGGAAGGTTTAAGTGATATTTATTTATTATGGGGGACATATTAGTACAGAGAGAGAGACAACACACACACACAGAGAGAGAGAGAGAGAGAGAGAGAGAGAGAGAAATTTACATACATACAATACAATTCTTATATATTTGCATACATAATACCTTAACTTTAATGTTTACAAGTAAATCACTTAAAATTTTTAATATCATATAAAAAATATCATTATAATAAACTTTTTAGAAGTAAAATATATATTTTCATGTGTAAGTTTATAACACTAAGATATTATAAATATAAATATCAAACCTTAAATGTTAGACATGTAAAAACATAATTATTGTGTGTAATATATGTAAATTTCCTTGAAAAAATATAAACCCCATACATGATATTTGTAATATATGGCCAATAATTCATAGAACATGCACATGTATCAGCATCATATCTCCTGAAATTCAGATGTGACTAACTTGTATGCACATCATATAATGAACTTTAATAGACCAGGAAAATAATAATAATATTATTTTTTAAATTATTTTATTTTATATATTATTCATGGTTGCTATATAAGCAAATAAAACATAGGACTACATTCTATCATCTTCTAGAGGCTATTAAGTGTGCATTAAAATCAAAAGGTTGCTTTCACATGCCTGTGATAAGAGCATGAAGTTGAACCACATAGTGCCAATAAAAGGACTATAATTTGATCCACAAGTGTTCAATGATGGTCCTCAATGCCTCATTCCTTAGGCAATTCATTTGGTCCACAATGCTTCAATTAAAAGAAATATTGGTGTTTTTATAACCATTTTTCTTTAATAAACAAAGTATTTTTTTTTGGGATATTATTGCTTTTTGGTTAATATTCTTTTATGATAATTTCTTTCTTATTTTATATTTTTTATGAGCTTTGTGGTCATGAATTATACATCTTCATATCTAGTTGCATAACATAATCATAAATACAATTATTATTTTTAAAATAAGATGGATATATAAAAATATATTCATGTGCAAATTTGCTTGCAAATTGTATGCATTTGAGATTAAGAATTGATTTTGAATCAAAATAAGATGAAAATTTGTATGGTTAATTAATTGAGCTAGAATCTAATTAACTTGTCATAAACATTATTAAAATTGAGATTGAATGAATTGGATTCAATTCTATCAAATCTATCTTCGACTCAAACCCAAATTCATAAAATATCGACTCAAACCCAAATATATATATAGACACACACACACATACATATACAAGCATGCATACATATATACATACATACATACATACATACATACATATACATACATATACATATATACATACATAAATACATATAAGCAATTTTAAATTTAAGTTATTTTATTACTTTAATAACGAAGGCATTGACAAGTGAGGGCTAGATATATGGAGAAAATTTGAGCATAATGAATTTTAAAATTATTTAAATAATTCTAAATTAAGTGCACTAATTAGTAATATTTTTCAACAAAATATTAAAATTTAAGCACATATAAAGTCAATACATTTTCAACCCATATAATCATATGTTTTCTACTATAACTAAAACGTATATATATATATATATATTTGATTTCAAAATGATAACATGTATATGGTTTTTCAATTTTATTATTATTATTTTCATTTTAATTTTCGTTTATCATTCAAATGTAGCTAAGAAGAATTCGAGCAATAATTTTGATACGACAAGCAATGTGACTGCTTCTAGCCCCAGTGGCAATAACAAGACCGAGAGGAGCTTCATTGGGGAGATTGATATGGTCCTTCAATTAGTATTTCTTTCGACAGTATTCATCATTTGGGGAAACTAAGTTATATCCCCAATTATGTTACTCCAAATAAAATGCATTTATGATGAAAATCATTATAAGTTTGTATGTTTGGTTGTTCAATTAGATAGTAGCCAACATCTTCCTTGTGAAATTTGCATCTACCAATCCTAAGTTTGTGGCTTAAGATTTGTATTTTTAGGCTATATGTGATCATTGAATTTTCTTTCATCAATCTTATTTTTGTGAGTTTATGCACTTTTTTTGTTTTATTCTTTAGTGTTTATGTTGTAGTGTGACATAAGAAGTAATCATAATTATATGACAGTCGAGTTTGGTTTATAATTAACTGGCAATTGGGAATTTCATGCGAGTTATAGAAAAAAATTGTATAGTTAGAGCGAACTCATAAAGAATAAACCCCTAATTTGTAGGCGAATGGATGGATGATTTGTCAGTGTTACTCAAAGAAGATGTGATGTAATTAGTTGTTGAGGGCACTTAATAAACTCAATACGAAGCTCGAGAAAGGGTTGATTTCTCGATGATTAATTAAGAAAATTTATCTGCAGACAAATTGAGGCTTTATGGGACTTCAAAGTCGAAGAATTCTTAGTTGTCGTTATTATTGTTATTCAATGTAGTCGCTCGCATTTGCCTCCCATTCAACGTCCCCCGTGCACTATCTCCCGCTAATAAAGTTCTCCATTCGTTTCTCGCTACTATGTATTACCGCCTGTTTTCATCCGTTTTGTTTAAATATATTTAAAATATAATATAAAATTAAATAAACTTTGATTTAATTTGCATTAAATAAAGTAAATTATGTACCATCGCCTGTTTGGCTCGTTAAGCAAACGAGCTGAACACGAACATACTTTTTGAGCTTGAGATATAAACAAGCCGAACACGAGCTGAGCATGGATCGCTCGTGTTCCGCTCGTTTACACCCTTAGCTGGATCTATTGGGGAATTGGGTTAACGGGCCTCCCTTTTGTCCGTAGAGATCTATATGATTATTAGTATGGGCCTCCATAAAAAGAGCAACCCATTAGTTAGCAACGACATTTAAGAAAAACAGGACAAAGTGGTGATTAAATTGTTGAACCTCTAACTAAAATACAAGTACTAGAAATTTTTATCATTTATTTATTTATTTATTTACACCAAACTTTTATTACAAAGAAATAAGAAATAAGTTGAATATTAAATTACAACTAAATAAAATAAAGTAAAAGAGCATAAGCCACTAAAATTGAACTGAAAACCTATCAAATAATACGAAGGTTCAAAAGATCAGAAATCTCAAAAGTCCAATAGCAGATATAATAGAGTCATTCCATTATGCACCAACTCAAATCCAATTGCAGCGCCATAATTCGCATCAGAGAATAGCTCCAATATCTCGATAGCAAAATAAAAACATAGCTGTCAAATCTAACATCACCAAACAAAGCGCCAAAGGAAATTGAAAAAGTATGGTGAGCTAAAACCAGAAATCTCAATTACAACTCACACATATAAGAAAAAGGGCAAACACAAAGACAAAGAGACGCCACAACAAACCTAGTGAACAAAAAAGAACAAAGTAACACTTAGGCCTAATTAGCTAGCTTAAACACCTAGAAAAACTATGGGAACATTACTCCACCAGCAATAACAACAAGAAAAAACTAGGCCTAACCAACTAGTAGAAACACCTAGCCGCAACAAATGGAACATTACTCAATCAGCAACATCAACAAGAAAATTAAGAACCAAATATCTCAAAGCCACCAACATGATTAGTCACCAACAACTCCTTCACAACAACAACACCTGCAATAGCAAACACTAAGGAAGAAAGACATAGAAAGAACTGCCATCTTGCTAAATATTAGAGAGCAAAAGAAGCAACTAATAAAAACACAAGAGAACAAATTAAAGAAGAAATAAAAAGAGATATTAGAGACAAAAGAGCTCAAAACCTACCTGCATAAATATTAAATTACCTTCCATAAGCTAAAAAGTAAATATATTCAAAAGATTTGTTGAAATTTAATATAATGTTGGAGTTCATCATAACTCAACTAGATTGAACTTTAGAAGAGTAAGTCAAGTATAACTCACATCTAAATTAGTAGAAAAAATAAAAATCTATCAACCACCATCAAAGGCTTCGCCATGTTAGTTGAAAGAACCAACTTTAGATAACTGCATTTAACAAGCAACAAAATAGAGAAAAATGTCAAAACCAATGGAACAAAAACTACCAGAAAAATAAAGAATACAGAAGGCATCAAACCACTTAAAGCTCCTCCAAACCAGCCATCACAAAGCAACAATACTTGAAGATATAAAAAATAAATGCAACATAACCAAAGGAACCTGTGCAGACGAAATATCACCAAAAACACAACTCAAGATGAAAAACCGTAAAGAAGAAAACCACAATAAAAAATAGCTAGTTATTCAGAATACCATAAAAATCAATAATATTACTAGGTATATTCTTTTAAATTTAAAATACCAACTTTTAAAAATAATAATCCAATAAATCTTGCAAATAATGGACTTGATATGAGTAGATTTATAATCAGAGATTCTAGTACTCCTTTCATTCCAAATATAATAGGCACTAATTTGCAAAGAAAGAAGATAAGATCTTTTTTGAATTTGGAATGAAATATTATTGAAATGATGTAAAATCTGAGAGAAGTTCGAAGGAGCCATAAAAAAACTACTATAAGGAACACATTTATTAAGGGGATAATGGAAGATTGGGCATTCAAAGAAAAGATGGTCATGGTTCTCAAAGCTATTTGAACAAAGAACACATGATAATGAATTTTAAGGCCACAAAGATTAATGATATCATAAGTTTTAAGACCTTTATGAAAAATATTTCAAGCAAAGAAAGCAAGTTTAATAGCATTGCATCTAAACCATATAAGCTTAAACCAGACAACATTAGGAAAAAATTCATATAAGAAATGATAAACAAGTTTATGACAGTAATTGTTCTCATTCTTTCAAAGTCAAGAAATACATTGAGAAATAGGAATATTCTCAAATTCATTTATAACATAAACAGGAGCATTGTTAAAAATTTTCAAATTCCACCTGAAGTTTCTTATAACATCACAAATTTTAGCTTGATAATGAAGATGGAACCAACTAAAGATAATATCTCCAAATCTTTCCTTTAAAGATAGGCCATTAAACCAAGGGTCATAAAAGAATAGTAAATCCCTATTTGCAGTAACTTTAAAAGTTAAAGAAGGTTTGATTCTTTTAGCCACATTAACTAAATCTTTCCAAAAAAAGAGATTTTAGAAAAAATGGTCTTCCAGATAGAAGTATAATGTTTTAAACACCAATTAGATAAAATAAAATGAAAATTATAAAATTTCCAAATAATTTTAGTCTTTTACATAATATGGATAGTATCTAATGAGGGGAGACTAATACCACCACAAATCTTAGGCATATTGAATTTATTCCAAGCAATAATAAGAAGTTTTTCACCCTTTTCATAATTTTGAAGAAAATTAAATATCATAGAAGTAATTTTCTTACGCAAACCTTGAGGCAGATAATATAAATAACTCCAAATAATAAATTTAATGAGCTGAAGTTTTCTAGTGGAAGATTCAACCTTTTTCTTCTATCTAGCTAACCAATAGTAAATTTTATCAAGAAGGATATGATAGTCAGTAATTAAAAGCTTGGAAGGTTTAATACTAATTTCTAGATAGTTCTAAGGCAAAGGTTTTATGGTAAAGTCACAAAATATTAACTTAATATTTTTATTTTAATTCAATTAATTACTTTCGGCACTTGGACCTATTTTTGGGCTTTCGAATTTTCAAATACAATGCACATTAAAAAAAAGAAAAGAAATAGAGCTTGGCCTTTTTTGTAATAGAAATACAATTTATTATTAGCTTAATTTATTTAATCATGAAAAATATTTTTTTAATAAATTTTCATTATTTTATCATATATTTTTTGGATTAAGTGAAAGAATATTTGGCACAATTGTTGGTTGAATGTTATTTATTCAATATGAAAAGTTTGAGCCACGCTGTGAATTTTGGTTCGCCAATCAAGAAAAAAGATTATTTAAATTCTAACTTGTAAAAATGGAAAACTAGCTTATAATTAGTATACAAATATCTTTGTTGTTGTACATCAAAAATGTTTTTACATTGTTCTTACAGAGATATAACAGTCCATAAGAGAAGAATAAGATAGAGATGTCCGCACAATTTTAGTTAAGGAGTTGCTCGTTGGAAGCTGGTTCGCCGTTGAAATCGGAATCTCGTCGCCCGCTTCGGAAAAAACATTATATATATATATATATATA
>NW_018164549.1:4537140-4542507 GCF_001263595.1 Phalaenopsis equestris | reverse complement strand
TATATATATATATATATATATAAGTTTAAAATAATATGAAATCAAACTGACACCATATTTTTTATAGTTTAAATGAAAGAGCACTATACCTCAAACCCTGTATCTATCCCGAAAGATAAACACAAGACTTGAGGGTGAGACTCGATCAAATGAACTAAGAAATATATGACACATGTTTGGTCTGCGAAAACCATTTTATTTGTCGACAAGTTCCCCTATTTAAGGCGAAAAATTAAATAGGGTTTATATTAAGCAGGGTTCGAAAAAGCTTCCTATAAGAACAAACCCCTATAGTTAATTACATCTTAAATGACCAAAGTCACCTAAGAAAACACTCGATAAAAATCAAGGAATATTACCTTCAAAGAGGTCAAAAGGATAAGACTTTTCAACGAGATCAGACAAAGATGTGTGAAAGGGGAATGCTCAAATTTGGACAATTTTATTTTCAGAATCCAAATGAGGAAGAACTAGGGGATGTCATAGATCCGGAAGAAACCTCGGTGACTTCCCAAGCTACCCTATGGTTTGGCTTTAATTTCAAAGAAAGATTATTTAAATATTTCATTCTGCAAATTTTTGTTGTTTAGGGCTTACATTCATGTGAAACAATCGCACAAATAACCTAGAAGATGTGAGGATTTAAGTTGCGACGAACGACAACATCAGAATCCTAAGACGAGTTAGAGCTTATATTGTACATTAAAACTATACAAAAGGCCTAAAGATGAGTTAAGGACTTATGTTGCATATGCAAAAAACTCAAAGTACTATTGCTTGTTGTTTAATTCTAAGGAAATTTATGTTGTTGTAGAACCTCTTGCCGTTGAAGATGGTCGTGCTGCCCACAATGCTAGCTCCAAGCTCCTCATCACGACGAGTTTAAGTTTTCTAATGTGTCAGGTTTTGATGTCAAATCAGATGTCCCTATGGTTATGGTTCTTTAAATATTATGGGGCATATTAAAGTTGATTAGAGCGACACCTGTTAGAATCCTACGGTTCCCTCGTTTCTGCACCACTATTTTCTATTGGATTCACTTAGTTCAAATGAATTTACTAAACTCAACCCAATTTGTTTCATACTTTCATTTAGACCGTGAGAAGTCTTGTTAGGAATCATATGTTACCTCCTCCGAAGGATTCCCGATCATCCGATAGAGACATCTTAATTTAGTTGCAATTGTTGTTTTGTGATGTTTGTGATTAAATTTTGAGTTATCTCATATTTTAAATGTTGTGGCGGTGAATTTTATCTCGGTTGATTTTAGTTTTGGTTTTGGTTTTGATTTTGTGGTTATCTTAGCAGTTTTGGTTTTCATGCAAGGTGACATTGTTGTTTAACAGCAAGCTCGAGACAAGAAGTACAAAAAGGTAAATGCATTAATTTAAAAGTGTACCAGTCGATTCATCTCGTTCCATCACCTGAAAGGTTAGTATTCTCAAAGCATGTATATAATTTTGCAGTGAATTTAAATTGCAGGAGTAGATGAAGGTTTAGCTACTAAATCCCAAGTTGTGACTTTATTGAATCTTGGAAGATCCTGTTGATGATTTTATAACAAAAATATGGCAAGTTCAATTTGCCCTTCAGAATGTCCAATAGATTTCAAAAATTCTCGAGGCATGACCTTGGACCATCTTGAAGATCTCTTGAAATATTCTGAGTTCATTTTGGACTTATCATATTATTTAATTAAACATCTGAGGTCGAAGTGCGACTACACCGTTGCTCAGTGAGACCTGATAATTTAATTATCTCGAGGATAGGATACTCGATTAATCAATTGATGTTTCGTTTAAAGGTCATGTGAGTGGGAGCCCTTAAGGTAAGTTTAAGTCATTTAAGATTGTGGTGCCTGCAATTAAGGTCAGGCTTGTATTAACATCCAATCATATCATCTTCTAAATCCGATCAATTGAGTTTAGACATTGAGTCTAGGTCACTACTAAGCCTTTAACAATCAAGATAGGTGAAATGGTGATTATCAATATTTTGATTTAAGATTTAAGTGACATATGTTCTTATTGAAAGATCACATCATAATTAATCTTAGGCTCAAGAAAAGTAAATTATCATCTTTATAGCTTAAGCCCATCAATTAAGAATCGTTTGATCTTAATTGACTTCCAAGTTATGAAGATTATGAGGATTGTGATTTAGTTGATGTTGTGCAAGGGTGGTGAGTGGGTTTCTACCTTTCAATCTCATTGTATTTCAATCATCCAAACATATTTATTAAGATCAAAATTACTCATTTTCCCTTGGTTAATCCAAAATTTTTTATTAAGGCACCAAAATCTATAACGACTATTTTGCCCTTAGGGCACTTCATCTCATAACTCACTAAACACAACTCAAATGACTTTGAGGGTTTAGAGTGTCATATCCATGAGGTAATTATAATGTTAGAGGAGAATATGTGGACTTCTCAAAATTTAATTTAACTTAAATATTTATTTAAACTCAAAAAATAAGATTCTTTAAGAATTAATTTATTTGACTTTCCAAACTAAAGGTTTTTATTTATGAGAAAATTATTAGAGGTTTCCTTAGGTCAGAGAAATACTAAACAAAATTTAATGATTTTTTGAATTAAATTATTAAAATTATTTTAATAGGAAAATAAGGAAAATCCACTTTTAAGCCTTTAAAATTTATTTTTAACTTTAGGAAAATTAGAAAAAAAATTTTAATGAGTCCTAAGTGATCAGAGAGCAATTAGACACATGCAATTTCAGTGATTTTTATCATTTTTAATTATTTTTAATTATTAAAAATTTAAAATATACCTAAAAAATCAAATATTTATTTTAAAATAATTTTTATTTTTTCAAAGTGCCTCTGATCATAAGGAACTCAAAAAATCACATTTCATAATTTTCTAAATTGTATTTAATTTATTATAATTATTTTTATACAAAAATACAAGGTTTCTTAGAAAATCAACTTTAATACTCAAGCCTAATCACATAATTTTCAAATTTTTACAGGGATAAACATAATTTTTATGAACAATGTGAGATTGATTTTGTCAATTTTTGATTAGCACATAATTTACAAAAATTTTCACATGATATTTATATTTAATTAATTATAAAAATTTACAAGAAAGTTCAAGACATCATGATATTTTTCCTAGACTTCTCTAACCACAGGAAATTAACAAAAATTATTCCCATAATTTTTTTCCCATAATGGAAATTAACAAAAATTATTCCCATAATTTTTCAAATGATATTTTTATTTATATAATTAAAATAAGCCAAAATGGTCACCTTAGCTTGAAAATTAGGGCTAGAAGCATAATCTCTATCATGAAGAATAAACCCTCAAAATTTCAAGCCATGGTGAGCAATGTTTGATCATAATGAATTAAAATACTCCATAGGATATTTAATTCATTAAAAATAAGGGAATAAAAAAATAATTTTTATTTTTAGTCCACATTATTCTCTTCTGTTCATTGAGCGAGATGGTATTTTTCTTTTATTTTTATGATTTTCCTAGAGAAAAATATGGATTTTTGAAGTTTAGGCATTTAAAATAATTCAGAAAATTTGTATTTTTTTACTTATCCACGCGGCGCCACCTCAACCTACGACGGCCTCGAACTCACACGCGGTGCTCTGCTATTTGACGTCGTGATCTACCTTAGTTGACACGAGGCCTGCCTTTTCACACCAAGAGTTGGTTCAGCTTGATCTCCTCAGTTGGTGAAAATAAACACGCGATCGGACGACTCTCCGTTATCTTCCCCAAGTGACCTAACCCGTGAGTTGTTCACACTAAAACCTTATGTTCTTCGTCTAAACTCAACCAAATCGCATGGGGTTTGTTTCTAAACCTTCATCTACTCGAGACGAACACATATATACAATTAATCAAGTAGGAAATCAAGCCATTATAAATGGAGAATCAAAATAAGCTCGGGCTAGGGTTAGAGCTCAATACCTTTGTCTGAGAGGGGAGGCCTCAATCAGATGATTGTGGTAGCTTCGATTGGATCCAACGAATCTCTAGATGAAGTCCTAGGTCCTGATGAATTGTCTATGTATGTTTTCGATCAAGGTGGATTTCAGTTGTTTGTCTAGAGCTAGCTTAGAGGCTGTTTCAGAGGGGGGTTTGATGGGGAATCAATTCCTCTTACTTTAGGGATGGTGTGTGCACAATTAATTTGAGTTTGGTGGACTGTGGAGAGATGCCCTAGTTTAAGCTCAAAATTGGGTTCTCACAGTTGGAATCAGATGGTGAAGATGGTTAGATTAAGCTTAGGGATGCTTGGAGAGTCTCTAGTGAGATTTTGGCATAGTTTCCCCAAGGATTTTGAAATCTCCTCCTTAGTCGTGGAGGAGGTGAGTCTTTATATAGGGGCTCAGGGTGGAGCTCAGGGCCAATTAGTGGGTACAATAATCTGCTTATGTGGAGGGCAGAAGAGTTCTAAAGAACCATTTGGATGAGCTGGCCTCTAGGGTTGAAATTGGGTTGTTTGAATCGGGTTTAAATTTTTGGGGGAGGCTCAGTTCTCGGCCGTTTCCGGGCCACTAGGCCGGCCGACAAGGCCAGGGGTGGTGTTCAGGTGGCCAGGTGAGCCAGCGGGAGGGTTAATTATGATTAACCCTCAATGAAAAGTGATGATGGAGGAGATATTTTGGTTAAGGCCCATATATGGGATAAGATCCCTTAAATTAGGGGACCCTTGATCCATAGCTCACCAAGCTGTTTTAAGGGGGTTTAGCCTGGTCAATAGGGTGTGTTTAGTGGCTATGGTGTCATCAATTTGGTGACTTTAGCATGACTAAGTTAATTTTGGTGCATGGGTTCAACTTATGTAAAAATGACTAGAAGTTGAGTTTGGGTTAGGCTATCCATGATATTGAGCTCAATTGATTGATCAACTTGGTGTAGATGGTTGTCATGTGAAGTTTAGAAAATATTTGGAGTGATTTTGAAATGATTTGGACGTTCAATTTGAGGGATTTTGGGCATTTGGTCAATTTGGAGGTGTTGGGTTAGACTTGGGTTTAGGTTGGGCTAAACCCAAATTGATGGTTGAAAATGATCTATAGAAATGTCATGAAGAGTTCTCAATATCAATTGGGTGCCAATTTTGGGGTTAGGGCATTCAATTTGGTGGAATTTTGGGGGACAGCCAATTTGGGGCAAATTTGGGGATTTTAAATGTGGGTTGAAATTGAGTAAAATTGAGGCTTGAATAAGGAAAATTTAAGGTACAATGTTGACCTCACTTTTGGTTGAGGTCTAGAAACTTCTTTAGTAGCCTAGGTCTAGCCATAGGACTTTCCTATTGACTAGTCTTAGAAAACTAGAAAAGGTACCCTCACCATTAGAAACTCAAAACTCTTC
>NW_018164549.1:4536169-4536630 GCF_001263595.1 Phalaenopsis equestris | reverse complement strand
AATTAGCCCCAATATTGGCTAACACCCCAAATTTCAACAATTGAATGCCTTAGACCTCAAATTGGCATCCAATTTTTATTGAAAATCCCTTATATGGTCATTTTTGGCCAAACCTAACAATCAATTTGAGCTTAGCCCAAAGCTAGCCCAAGTTTGACCCAAGTTTAGCCCTACATGCCTAATTTGGGTCTAAAACCAAAACCCATCAAAACCCATTCAAATTGACCATCAAGTCAACTTCAAAAAAATTTTCATCCTTCACAAAAATTGTTCATTATGATGTTTTACACCAACCACAACTAATAATTTGAGCTTAGCCCAAAGCTATCCCAAGTTTGACCCAAGTTTAGCCCTACATGTTTAAATTAGGTCTAAATCCAAACCCATTAAAACTCATTCAAATTGACCATCAAATCAACTTCAAAACAACTTTCATCCTTCATGAAAGTTGTTCATCATGA
>NW_018164549.1:4535808-4536109 GCF_001263595.1 Phalaenopsis equestris | reverse complement strand
GACCCAAACTTAGCCCAATATGCTTAAAATGGGTCAAAAATAAAAAATCCACCAAATTGATTAACCAATTGGCCTCAAAATGACTTTCACCCTTCATGAAAGTTGTTCCTCATGGTATCTTACACCAAATTAAATATTTAATTGGTCTAATTGACATGCCTAATCCAGTTCAAACACAAGATTTGGTCATATGCACCTTTTTGGACTTATGACCAAATCCAAACCAATTGAGCTTGGTATGGTCAAATGAGCCCTACCTTAACTCATCCTAGACTCTAGGGTTGAGTTTAAAGCCAGCCAT
>NW_018164549.1:4533372-4534100 GCF_001263595.1 Phalaenopsis equestris | reverse complement strand
TATTAAATGGACGGTGGAGATCAAGCCGGATCAGCCTTCGGTACGATACCACGCGCTGCGTGGCAGCTGACTCAGAAGGCGGAGTCGAATAGGAGCGCGCCGCGTGGCTTTTTGACGGATCCGAGGATCCAGTCAGCCCGCGTTTGAATAAATAAATAGTTATTTAATAAATTCAAAAAATAGCTCCTAAGCTTCAAAAATTCATATCTTTGTGTAGAAAACTCACAAAAATAAAATAAAAATACCCTCTTGCTCAGTGAACAGAGGAGAATCATGTGGAATTATTTAAACATTAATTTGATGCATAAATTATTTTTTAAAAATGAATTAGGGTTAGGGGTTTTTCAATTCTCCATTCATATTGAATTATCACATTGACTCTAAATTTTTATATGTTGTAGCCTCTATCTAAGTGAACAATTTGAACATTTTTTCAAAGACATGGGAGATCTCTAGACAGAGATCTATATTTTTTAAGTTTTTATGCATTTTCTATTCAAATAATTATAGAAAATTTTATATGGCTTAGAAAATTTTACAAAAATTCATGTAAGTTTCCTATGGCCAGAGTAATCTGAAGAAATAATTTCATAATTTTTAAGGATCAAAACATCCCTGTTTTGAGCAAACCCTAATTTGCTTAAAATATTTAATTTGGAGCACATAGAGATCAAAATCATTTGATTTTTGTTCTCCACTGTGGCTCATGAGTCAGAGAACTCACCATA
>NW_018164549.1:4531736-4532027 GCF_001263595.1 Phalaenopsis equestris | reverse complement strand
AATGTTCAAATTAAAAGGTAAATGACATTTACCTTATTCTTGGGATAATCAAGACATCAATGTTAACTGAGCATCAAGTTGTTTCTAAGATGAATTATTAAGAAACATAATAAAGTTTAAATGGACCCAAGGCTTTTTACTAGACATTAAGAAGGTTGCATGGACCTGCTCCCTACTCTTAACCTGGTGAATACCTCAGGGATCTATTAAACTTAATATGTTTTACTTAATAATATTTTCTTTAAAATTTAAGGACCCCCAATACTCAACATAGAGTTAGGAAGGTTTCCA
>NW_018164549.1:4523754-4530648 GCF_001263595.1 Phalaenopsis equestris | reverse complement strand
AGCTTTTCCTGAACCCAACATAATATAAACCCTATTTAATTCCTTATATTAAATAGGGGAATTTGTCGACCAATACATTGGTTTCGCAGACCAAACGGATGTCATAACTTTCTCTAGTTTATTTGATCAAGCCTCACCCTCAATTCTTGTATTCATCCTTTGGGATAGATATAGGATTTGAGGTAAAATGCTTTTTCATCTAAACTATGAAAATTATGGGGTCAGTTTGACTTCATCTTTTTCAAAATTAAAATTTTTAAAACGTCTTTCCGAAGCGGGCAACGGGATTTCAATTCCGATGACTGACAACTTCTTACGGGCAAACCCCACACCAAAAAATAGTGCCTACATACAATTTGATGTGTATGATGGTTATGAAGAGTTTATAATTCAAATTGGGGCAAGCTGAGTAGGCTATGGGGTTCAATTTGGTGGGGTTAAGTCATATGGTCAAAATTGGGGGTTTGACTTAGATCAAAATTGAGCTCAAAGCATTGGTCAATTAGAAATTTGAGTTGATAATTAAAATTGGAGAGGATTGGGGCTAAATTGATGGACATTTGGGGTGAATTTAGGGAAATTGAGCCTTTAAAGGCAAATTGGGGGTTTTTGTCAAAATGATCAAATTAGCCCAAATTGGGTCATATGGTAGTTGAGAAAAATGTTGAAGGGTCCAAATTGATTTTGGAGGTGAAGGGTCCAAATTGGTTTTGGAGACATTTGAAGTGATTTTAGATGTTTTGGGAAAGTTTTGGGTGTCAAGGGTATATTTATAATTTTGGCAAATTTGAGGGTATTTTGGTAATTTTGGGTGGTTTTGGGCAATTTGGGTAGTTTCAAATGGTTTGAGGTGATTTTTGAATAAGTTTGGGTATTTTGGGTGAAATTGAAAACTTTGGTCAAATTTGGGGTTTGGGGATGTTTAGGTAATTTGGGTGGATTTAGGGGCAAAATGCCAAGTTGGATTTTTTTGGTAGAATTGGGGTGTCAACCACCATGTATGAGCTATGGACCAATGAAATCCCCATTTGGGTCCTATATGTAGGAGATTTAGATAGATATCACCCAATTCATGTGCATTTACACATCTAAAACCTAATTTTTTTTCTTACATTTCATCGCCCAAATATTTCATACCACATCAAAAATATCCCTATTTTTCATCTGGCATATATGTAAAAAAATGGAGTTTAGATGTTAGTATGTAAATAGATAGGAATTGAGTGTTTTGTACATAAATCTTTTCTTTAAGGGGAAAGTGAGGTCATGCCTAGCTATATTCAAATAAAAAACTAGAGTACAATACTCAGGCAACAACAAAACAACAACACAAAAAGAAAACCCCAATAAAACAAAACCGAACAACAAGAAATACCTCAAGACTTCTTGACAAAACAAAAAAAAAAAAAACAAATCAAGACATCCAAACTAATTAAATAACACTAGAAGTTGTTCGAAGTTCTCTTCCACAACCAGAACAGGAAACACTCATCCTACCAGAAGCTCCAAAAAATAATAACCATACCAATAACAACAACCATAAATTTCAGTATTCCAACTAAGGAAGAAAATTGAAAATGACATCAGAATATATCAAGGATCTGCACATCCAACCTATATTCATCTCCATACAGTGCAACTAAATATAAATCTCCGAAGGTAATCAATCATCAACAAAAAAACTAGATCCAAAGAACCTGCAAAAAGAAACTAAACAATGAATAAGGCCCCAATAAAGAAAATTAAAACTTTAACCAGCGAGGTAACACCAGAGATTTTGAAACCAACAAGCAAAAACCTTGAAAAAAAGAAACAAAGGTGCACATGCTCATTAGGCATCAGGCTCATATTATATATAATTTTTTAAATTTCCATTTTTGATTTTTGTCTTGCATCCGTATAAATATTTTTCACGTGAAAATTAGGGTTATTGAGAACATTTCTGAAGATTTTAATATTCTTTCCAAGCCAAATATGATGTGCAGTAACATGCACCCCTAAAAGATAAAGTCTTTTAGCGATCATGCAAGGAATCATACAACCTTTTTTCACCAAGACCCCTCAATTGTTAGAAATGTCAGCAATTTTGAAACCAAAAATAACAACTTTCCAAGTGGAAATATCAAATTTCAACCCTTAAACCATATATATTTATACCAATTCACATTTGGGGTGCCTTATGAGCATGATGATGTATGATATATTTAATTTGAATGATGATGTATTTCTTTATTGAAATGGTCTTGTCTTCATGTCAATGTCTTGGCATTCATATTATTAGTCATTTGTGTTATGAGCATAAGGTATGCAATATGACTTGTACTCAAAGATAAGTTAATTAATAGTGATACATCAGCAATGTAATTAAAAAAAATTATTGATATATTTATAAAATATTAGGAAGATTTACATACATACCACTTAATTCTTATGTATTTACACCTAAACTTCAATGCTTACATATATGCCACCTTACCTTTTCATTAAAAGGTATATTTCACCTTTTAAAGGTTAAAATAGTTGTATTTTTGATGTGATATGAAGGATTTAGGTTGTAGAAATGTAAAAAGTAGAATTTAGGTGTTCGATATGTAAATACATATGAATTTGGTGGTATCATGGCAGGTACTTGAAAGACCCAAATATTTGCTAGAATTATGATCAAATTACGTTTGAATCAACATTAAGTCGTGATCAAATATCTGCATCGAATTTCTTTGAAAACCATTTTAAAATAAGATCAAATCATCTTCGAACTTTGATTGAATATTTTTGAACGATTAACTATCTGAATTTGATTATGGTTCGAGGGGTTTAAGGGGATGTGTTAAAGATGTTTGATTGTTATTCAAAAATTGTTTGATTTCGTTCAAAAAAGGTTCAACTATGGTTCGATCATGATTTGAAGATAATTTGATTAAGATTTGGGCTCGTTCAATTTGTCGTTTACCTCGTTACATTCTTTAAATTTGTCTAATTTAAACTATTTATTTATTTATATATATGTGAACATTAATCCTACATATTGAGTGGTATCATATTGCTTAAGTCACATATAAAATTTGGAGTGTTATAAGAAAATTATTTGACAAATTAAGGTTAATGCTCTCTTTAATAATGCTCAGACATCACCATGATACGCCACTAATAAATTTTCATCATCCGGTTCGAATCTCAAGACATAACATGAATCTCGAGATAATTTTTTTGAGCATGAAACATTCAATCTTCAATTAAAAGTCATCCAGAGTTTTGATTTAAGCAAACTTATAATCATGCTGACCTGCTCGATGAAATGGATCCAATGATATCAAAGTTAGCCAAATATGAGTCAAAGAGCTCATAACAAGTTATTAAACCACTTTTAAAAGTTTTCCGGATATATTTTGAAGGCCAAACGATTGTCGAATCTAACAAGCTTATAGTCGAATCGAGCGTCTTGATAAGACGAATCTAGCGAGCTCAAGATTGCTCAATTATGGCATCGTTAAGGCACTCAAATGCCCATCGAACATCGTTTGATCGAAGAAAGCTCTCCAGACCGTCCTGGTTCATATTCATGCATTAATTGCACCCAGAACACTATAAATAGAGCCTCACCCCTCTTATGAGAGGGAGGAGAGCTTGAAGCCTGAAGAAGAGCTCAAAGTTTTGAAAATGAAGTCCAGCAACACTCCAATCACCGTCGATCGCCATCGATTGCTTTCGACTGCGTCGATCTTCAAACCGTCGTTGGCCACCGTCGACCACCACTTGTTGGCCACCACTGATTGTCATTGGCCACCACCCACTTCTTATAACAAGTTTATTCGTGCATATAGTAGGTTTCTTCAGCTGGGCTAGACCCCGTGGTTGTTTGTATTTACAGTTTTCCACGTAAAAACTTTCGATATCATTACTAGTTATTTTCTCTCTTCTGGTTATGTGTTAAATTTTCATACCACGCGAAGATGACAATTCATTACTCTACCGCCGCAAATTTTCTAGCACACATTACTCCTCATGATCAATTTGTCAAAGCATTGTAAGCTACAACTCTTCTACGTCGTGATTCATCAGCTATTACTTAGGATGATTGATAGTGAGGGTGATGAAAGCTACTCTATTATGTTCATTATTGTAAGTAAAGTACAATATTTAACATTAATAACTATGCACTAAACATTTTAGTAGTGTTTGAAGAATACATGCCTAAGGAGAAATTTAGCATAACATCCAAAAGGAGTACGCATTAGATAGATACATAAATGAAGACAAAAACATTAAAATTTTAAAGCTACATGAAGCATTCCTGAAGTGTACTAAGAGAGATGAAGTGTAGAAAGTTGAGTTATATTTATTTTATAGGTGGAGTCACGTCAATGAATTTATTTTGATTGATAAGATGTCGTGAGGGGTATTATTGAGAGAGTTGAATAGATGGCATGATTATGAAGCAAATAGACTGAAAAAAAAAATGGTCCAACCCAATATATTGTAATAGAATGTGTCGCAATACAGCCCCGGGCTTGAAATTAATCAAGACTGGAACATATGATCGGGAAGTGAAGATAAATTCTTTGTTATCTTATTTCTATCACTAACATGTTAATATTCAAAAAAAATATGAAAGAGTCGCTAAAAAAACAATTAAAATTAAAAAGAATAAATGTGTACCTTTCAACCAGCCTGTGGCTTGGAATTAACCAAGATGACGGTCGAATGGTGAAAATCAATTCTCTTTTATTTTATTTCTTTCACTAACAATTTAATATTCAATTTTTTATGAAATAGCCACTAAAGAAGGCAATTAAAATTAATAAATAGAATTTTTGCACCTTTTTGTTTGTTATTCTCGTCACCTATACACATTAACTCTTCTTTTATTTATCTTAATCAAAAGCTTAAACCTGAAAAAAAAAAGTTTTAAAACAATATAATGAGCTATTAAAGATAACCCAAGAGCAATCACAATTCTAAACTACAATAATTCAAGAAAAGAAATCAATATACATGTTGGTCTTTTATGTCTCTATAAGAAATTTTGTAATATATTAATCTTTTATACTTTTGTAAGAAATCTGAGAATATATTAATGCATGTATCAATTATATTTTTTTTAAATAAAAATACTCTAAACTTATATTATATTTATTTTTGGTGTAATTTTTATTTTACTTTTACTTTCACTTTACACTATTAAAATTCACAACATAATATAACATACCCTTGGCTAATTTGTCACGTTGGCTCCTATCAGCACAGTTGTTAGTGGTGTAAACATCACAATTGTCTTTGGTGGAAATGTCCATACCTGCCCCTGACCGATATTATCCCGTCAGCAGAGCAGTTAGCAATCTATGCATCACAATGTCCAAGGTAGTAAGCTCTGTCTACTCTTCCCTAGTCGATATTATCATGCCGACACAGCGGTTAATGAACTAACTATCACAATTGTCTGGGTGGTAGAAAAATTTTTATGCGACGGGTACACTGACGCCCCCAGCATGTATTAGGGGGTGAACTACTCTGAACATGCACATGCAATCATTTATATATAAGTTATTTCATTATTTCATTTCATGCATTCTCTTCTATGAAACATTTACGTCTACTTGCTGATGAATAATGCAAACTTACCGTATTTATAAGTCGGGAAATCAACTAACATATGTACATTTACTAAGATTCTAGAGGTTAAACTATAATGTAACATATATGTCTATATCTATGTATATATTCGTGATCACGCGATAAGTTAATTCTATATTTCTACTACACATCTATCCTATCTGACAATATGAAGAATTTATTGTTGAACCAGAGAATACATGAAATCAAACATACAATTTAAAATAAAAATAATCACTAGAATTTAGAAATATATTTACTCACTTTAAGCCTTCACCCTTTCGAATTGCCAAAATCTAACATCATTCAGTAAAATTTACAATTCACATCACAAAATTTAAATAAGAAATACTAACCTTACTAATGTTGTTAATTCTTCTTGGTTTCGGAACTGAATATTAAGCAATAAAATTTATTCTAATAATTAAATCGTTATTTATTTGATTATAATTAATATTCAATTCAAACATTTATCTTTTATGCCGCAATTTCTATTTTTTTATTCCCTTCAATCTTAAACGTTCATCGATCTAATTTTTTTTAAGCAAAACTTAACATTAACATTTAACATCATTTCAATTAGTTAATTATTCTAAAGATACACAACAAATTAAAATTTTAACATTTACCTTCTTCTCCATTCGTGAAATCAACAATTAAAACCTTCAAATCTTACAAAACAAATGTTATTTGGCCCGTCACATCCTATCATCAAATAATAAAATATGTTATAATAAGTTATAATATTTCTCATAACAATTATATATTAATTATACAACAATCTTAACATGATTGCCGCTTAAAACAGAACTTGAGAAAAAAATCCTAACTTACCTTATAACTTCGGCCCTTACCTACGAAAAATTATTCCATATGGATCGGACACCGCACGCAGCTGGAGGGCGGTGTCCGATCCGGACCGTAAATCACCTGATTTACGGTTTCAATGTATTTCGGTGGGCCCCACCTTTTTTTTTTGTTTTTAAAAAATGGAAATAATCCTGACTGTAGATCACCGTGATCTACGGTCAGGATCGGACACCGCATGCAGAGATGCATGCGGTGTCCGCAAGCAATAATTTCTCCTTACCCACACCGCGAACTACCTCTCCTACATCATGCTAAGATTCATTTTATTTTGTTTTTGGCATTTCAAATTATAGTTTGATTAATGCTTCATATATCTCTAGATAGTGAGACATGAATTTGAATAGCATAATAATAAGTTAAGTGTTGTCGAGATGAGAATGATTAGGTGGATGAGTGGCTTTACACTTAGAGACA
>NW_018164549.1:4503445-4523712 GCF_001263595.1 Phalaenopsis equestris | reverse complement strand
GGTGTAGCTCCTTGGTGTAGCTCCTGTGACAGACGAAATTAGAGAAAGTCGTCTTAGATGGTTTGGTCACATTAAACATCGACCATCTGATAATCCAATTAGAAGACTAGATGTTTTAGATTCGACTTGTGTTGGATTCGACTTGTGTTAAGAAAGGCAGAGGTAGACCTTGGAAGACTTGGGCTTATTGTATAAAAAATGATCTTAATTTACTAGAACTAAATAAAAATATGACACTAAATAGGACACAATGGAGAAAAAGGATTCGACGTAGTGGGATTAAGGCTTTGTTGTTGTCGTATATCTCTAGATAGTGAGACATGAATTTGAACAAAACGCCAACTAGTATATGCATTTGAAGAAAAACATGATTTTTATAAAAGATTTTGGCTGTATAAATGCAGAATGTAAGGTTTGGGTATTAGATATGTAAATATATAGGTATTAGATGGTATATCTGTAAGAACAGACTGTAAGTTCAATCTCTATCTCCTGAAGTCTGAACTCTGATGCATTCTACTATTGCTAGCTTGGCAATCCCACAAGCCACATGTAAGCCAACACCTACTTTGTTTTAGTTTAATTTTCTGCATTTTGATGACAAGCATAATTTTTTCCCACTCCAGTGAAGTTCTTATGTATTTTAATTTAAGCCCACATTAAGTAATTATTTATATCTTTACTTTTTTCACGATAAAATATGCCACAAAATATTACATTCGGACTCCGGACGCAAATGAGGCGTCGTGAGTCCAGTGGTATTGTACCACGTGGCAAGTAGATCTCACCCCTTTAAAAAACCTACCCAACCAGTGTATTACAGTGAAGCCCATTTGCCACAAGTGGTAAGTTCCCACTGAACTTCGGATGTAAAATTTTCTCAAATTATAGAGGGTATAAGTTAAGCCAAGCTTGTAAATCTTTCACCAATCCTTGGTTTATGTGTCATGTTTCTGCACTTCATTAATTTACGGTGCGTTTGGGGTAGTTTGAGTGTTTCACGCGGCCCACGGGTCGACCGCGGGGTTCGACCCGCGGCCTGAGGTTAGTGTAAAAATAGAACCACGTTTTCGGATAAACGGGCAGAACACGCGAACCGAACAACACCGCGGAGTTTTAAAAAACGCTCTTGTACTTATAAGCTGCCCCAAACGGGCCCTTATACAATCCTTGGGAGCTGAAGAGATCTTGCAGTTTTCCCATTTTTGATTGCATCTCTGGTAATGGGATCCATGGTGAGAGAGGCTGTCTAAATGAAAGAGAAGGCTTGTGAAACGAAAGAGAAAGCTTCTGTTGTTGCTATATATATTCTAAAGGTTGTATATGTCCAAAGATTATGTTTCCTTAGATTATTCAGAAGATATGGTAATGTTGTCATAATATGTTATTTGTTGTTATTAGATATATGTTTTGTAATTTTGTTTATGTAGGCTATGTTCGCATTATATTAACTTAAGACTATAAATAATTATTGTACAACTTACTCAAATATATGTATGTGTTTTATTGAAAATGTTTTTCAAGTTTTTTTTTTATATATTTGTTAGTTGAAATAGTTAAAAAAAATATTTAGATTTAATCTTTTATTCTTATCATTACCAATCAGTTATTAGGTAAAAAAAAAAAAATTATATAATTAAAATTAAATAAACTATGCTCTAAATGAATCTTTTATATCATCATTAAAATTTTGTTTTAAATGAAAAGTTTTAAAGTAATGTTTTATTATATGTTCATAAAAATTCAGTTATAATCGAGCTTTTAAACAAGCCAAGCTCGAGCCACATTATTGAGCCCGAGCTAGATTTATTGTTTGAGCCGTGTTTAAATTAGGCGAGTTGAGCTCGAGTAAGTTGTGGCTCGAGCTCGACTAGACTCGTTTGCACCCCTAGCTCTAGACAAGCATTTGACTAGTTATATATGTTGGGTCAGTCGGTTGGAGAAGCACGAAGACTTCTTCTCATGACATGCAAGTATGATTCAGTTCTCTAATAAGCCATGAACATAGAAACCCTATTAATATGTCTTGGGAGATGGTCATACTATGCAACCCTTTTAAAATCCATCTCGAAAGTCATGCAGGAAAGTAAAAAAAGATTTTTAAATCTTGATTTTTTTAATCCTAAATTTTGATTCATCTTAATTATTTAGTTGAGTTTTATAGAAAAAAATTTATAACTTTAGATCCTTAAAGAACCTAAATGATTTACATGATTCTCAAACAAACCACAAGATAGAAAGGGCTAAACTGACAATCACATGCAAGAAGCAAAAAAGTAAAGCAAGCCAAATCAAATGAATAAGAAAAACCGAGCACTGCTGGGCCAGCATTATATCCCATAAATAGAAAAAAAAACAGTCAGGCGTCACATAAGTACACACCTTGTCTTAATTCTATACATGAATGAGATTTGGTATTAAGGAACGGAAAACCAGCCTATAGCTCATGGTTCCCTTCACGTGGTTTTACTTGCCTAACACCTCGAAACCCATGTTCATACTTTATTTCTAATTCATAACTCTCCTAAGGACTGTAAAAAGTAAATAAAAAAAAAATACTCAACCTGCATGAAAACAATGTTTGTATAAAGCTACCTACATGCAATGTCGTGAGCCATACCGGTGGAAGGAGAGCTAACATCACCTGCAAAAACTGTGATTTGATAAATGATTACAACTCTTCCCTATTGGACATGGCTCTCTGCAAGTAGACCGCCCATAACATACTAGTGACAAGTCTTACATCAGTAAGCACACAAAACAACACAAAAGTGATGCTTGGCTAAGGCAACCAAACTAGCTTAGAATTATAGCCAACACATCAAAAAAGACTACCTAGTACCCTAGTCCTTAGCCTAGCACACCATCTAGCATAGTGTCCGAATCACAACATCTAAGTGAGTGCATGGGTAAGCAAAAAGTTTTAGCGTATGTTTTGACGGGGTCGTCATCCCTGACCCCATCTTAAGGACTTAAGGATTCTAAGAGGTGCCACTATATGTAGGTGTTGAAAAAGCTTTTGAAAAACTGAATCACATATATGGTCCAAGCTAGATATGTAAGTAATTTCAAAAGTAGGTTTTGAAATGAAAAATGTGCATATGTAATAAAAATATAAAATTTTATACTTTAAAATAGGTCCTAAGAAAAGAAAAATGCTAAGTTGCACCTATTATACCCCTTGGAACCTTAGCACAACATACATATACTGATCATCGAAGTTGTAGCAAGTATTGCCCCGCCTAGGCATCCTCTTGGGCAATACTTGCTACCACGTTGTAGTCAGCAGTGAGTCACTTAACTAAGGAAGCAAATTTGCCTTCGAGACAAACATAAATGCACATGCAAATTTAAAGTGATCCAGTGCAATGTGATTGTCCTAGCATAGTATGAAAGATTAAAAAATGACAAACATTTGCCACTAGTATATGGAGTCATATAAAAATAACGATTGTGCTGAAGGTGCAAAGTGGTGCATGCAAGACATACAACAAGTATAGGTGAGTGTGCCGAAAAGACTGTGACTCAGGAGTGAGTGTATCGAGGAGGCAGTGACTCCGAGATTTAGTGTGACGAGGAGGTAATGACTCGAGAGAGTAAGTCTGTCGAGGAGGCACTAATTCGGTAGTGACTGTGTCGGCGAGTGTGCTGAGGAGGCAGTACTCAGGAGTGAGTGTGATGAGGAGGTAACGAATCATGAGTGAGTGTGTCGAGGAGGCAGTGACTCGAGAGATAGTGTGGAGAGGATGCAGTAACTCAGGAGCGTGAGTGTGTCGAGGAGACAACGACTTGAGAGTGAGTGTGTCAAGGAGTCAGTGACTTGAGGATGTGCATACGACAATCCATAGTGGTGTCAAAGGAAGATAAGGAAGTGTAGCTCTTGTTGGAGAGAACTACAAACCAGATGAGCTTGGTGGTAAGCCATCCACTCACATGATGTATGAATGGGTGAGATAGGTGTGTTAAGACACAAGCCCAAGCGCAAGGACTTCAAGCATGCAAGTCATTGATACTCATAATGCTATGCAAAAAAGCATGCAAAAGTGGAGATTGCAAGTGAAAACCACCTGTGACGTGGTGCAGAGTGACATAAGAATGTCACAAAGCAAATATGTAGAGTAACGTGCTGCTAGAATGCACCAGTACTCATCATGAACATATGAAAGCACATGCTCGAGAATGCACGATAGTGTGCAAGTGTGGATGTGCTAAAGCATGCAATGTGAAAAACATGCAATGAATGCAATATACCAAATGCAAATGATCAATCAATCGGTCAGGCCGGCGGCGGTGTCGATCGATCACTTCAACAGACTGTGGTCAATAAATCGATTGAGACAGTGGAGGCGTAGATCAATCATGTAGATCGAGAAGAGTTGATCGAGCTGGAGTGTGCAGATTATCAACGAAGGATGATCGATCGGGTTGGGGCATTCGACCGACAAAAGGGGGGTGGGGGCGGCCGATCGGCGGAGAAGGGCCGCCCCAGCCGATCGGTTGAGTCAACAGAAGTGGTTGATCGAATTGGTGTGGGCAATCGATCGATGAGGAAGGCTGATCAAGTCGGGGTGGCCGATCGACGAAGAATGGTCGGTCTAGCCGATTGGGTAGATGGCGACCGATCGATCAAATAAACAGAAGTGGTCAATTGAAACATCGTAGGCAGTTGATCAATGAAGAACAATCGATCTGGCCATGGCGGTCGATCGACAGAGAATGTTTTGTTGAGCCAATTAGGCCGGTGGCAGCCAATCGGGCCGGTGGCGGTCAATTGGGCCTGTGTCTGCCGATCGTCGAACCGACAAAAAGGAGTCGATCAAATCGGTTTGGGCAGTCAATCGATGAGGAATGATTGATCAGGTCAGGGCAGCCGATCGACATATAAGGATCGACCAAGCCGATTGGGCCAGTGACAGCTGATCGGTCAAATAGACCAAAAGTAATCTATCTGGATGATCGGGTTTGTGGTGGCCGATCGACCGAGTTGATAGGAGGAAAGTGCTGATTGAGTAAATGGCTGCATTTGATCAACAACAGAAGCAAAAATAGATGTTTTTTAATGTACATTTTTTAAATTCATGTGGTGCACACAATGAAAATGCGAACACATACAATATGAAAACGGATTAACTCCGACAATAGATCATGCTTGTCCTAACGAACTCACGAGAGGCCTAGGGTGCCCGATAGAGAGATGTACAAGTGCAATATTACATGAGGGAACATGATGCCCACCTCCATTTGCACGACGTTGAACGGGGAATCCCTTATAAAGAGTACTATCAGTGACCGAGAAGACGACCGTTGAAGGAGTGCCATCATCTTCTTGATAGGTGGATTTCAAATGTCCATCTGGGTGAAATCACCAAGGCAAACGATGAGATTAGTATAACACCAGCTTTTAGATTTTGGGTTAAAAAGAAAAAAGGATAGGTTTCACTCTTTGGAATCGTAGGGGCGAACGTAAAGCACTTAATTCTTTGGGGCTTCCTTTAAGTACACAAAAATACTAACTTAGCTTCTCTAGCATCCTAACCAAGGGGCTCGATAAATGAATGAACGAAAGATTAAGGGGTTTCACCCATCTGATAGTTAATTGAAATGTTCTCTGGGCTTGTTTGCGGTCCGATGTTGCTCTCGTAGGATGAAAATCTCCTTATTGTAGGAGAGAGGATGGCTAGATTCCTTCCAAGTGATGAGGAAGCTCTCATCGCTGGAGAGAATGTAGGACTCACTAGAGTTTCTCCTTCTACAACTCCTTCTCCAAAGATAGGAAGAAGCTCTCCTAAGCTCAACCCATGAGAAGTTGCCGGAGAGGAAGAAGAAAAACATAGAAATGAAGGAAAAGATAAAGAAGAAGAAGGAAAATGGCTTCCCTTGTCTTCTCCTTGATGACGATGAAAAAGCCCTCAAGAATCTCCTTGAAAGCTCCTTCCTAAGCTATCCCTTGTTCCTGCTCAGCTCCTCAACAAAAATGGTCTTCAATGGATGAAAATAGCCTTTCCCCATGGTTTCTTCTGTTGTAGGGAGTAGACCCTATGGTACCAAGCCCATTTCCTAATTTGTAATGGGCCCAAATCACTCCCGAAGCTATATTAGGGTGAAGAACTAGATAATAGGGAATAAACCACCGATCATGGTCGCTTCATCGGCAGAAATCTGGGGACCGAAGGGCGAAATTTGTGAAACGGGTTGAACTGTTGGACTCGAGTGTGGTCACACCACTGTAGCAATCGTCGAGGATTGGGAGTCGGTGTGGCCACGTCAGAGAGCCGACGTAAATACACCAACTCTCGCGTAGTCACACCAATGATCAACGTGGTCACAACACCTTCTGGCGTGGTCACGCTGGCCTTGGGACCTGAGCACCTCTCGCAAATTGGGCGTGGTCATGCCTACATCCCAACGTGATTACGCCGAAGTCTCTGTATGGCTGGCGTGTTCATCTTCGGGCGTGGTCACGCCAGAGGTAGGACTTTTGGGACTTTGGAGAGGCTTTGGTGCAGACACACCTAATTTAGGCGTGGCCACGCCATGGGCTGGGCGCGACCACACCTGAATTTGGCGTGGTCACGTCGGACTTCTCATAACTTGGGCTTCCACAAAAGCACGACAAGGGGGTTTCGGGTCTCATGGGACCCCGAATGATCAGATATGAGCGAGTTGTGATCCCCAAAACTCTGTAGGGGTCGTAAGTGCATATTAAGAGCTCCAGAAGGTGCTCCATATGCCTGTCACTGAGTAAGAACGGTTCCAACATGAAATCCATCTATCCAGACCTTAGGCTTAAGGCATGAACACGGTGTGGGGTAATTCCATCAACGATCTACATCATGAAGATGTCTGCATCGAAAAGGTACAACTTCATATCATAGGAACGAGCGTCAACGTGAAAGATACCGAAAGTGATGCCAATTTTACAACGATCGACTCAGAACACAATTATGACGGTGCAAACCACAATTATAGAGCCCGAAGCGTTCACTTAAAGGTCCTAAGGGCTCCTCGGTGGGCCGCGTACAACCACCGACACTGTCCCGTGTCACTCAGAAAGGGTGCCCCGCATTCCTTGCATCCAAAATGGATGCCAACATTTACATAAATACCACTCAATAGTTACTCAACTAAAATTAAGAAAAAAATACAAAAATTTTCAAACTATTTCTATACATGATATCTCATAAAATCAAATAAGTATATATCATAAAGTTACATAACTAACGAAATAAATAAAAATCATAAAATGCATAACACTTTATTAAAAAAAGCCAAAACAGTTTGAACGATTCAATTAGAAAATTAGTTAGAATTTGAGATAATTAAAAATAATAAACTTAATCATAAGTAAAATATAATATTACTTATAATATAACACTTAACCATAACGGTTTTGGACGTTATCCTTAACAGCTTTCACGATTGGTTTACGCGGAACAGCCTCTTAACGGCCGCCTAACGCCGCTTTCATGCGTCCAGTTAACCCCATCCCCATTACACCCACTTTAGCCGGCCTATAAATTTCGGCCATTTACATGCATACCACATAATTCTTATCATTTACATATTTACATTTTTACACACACACATATATATATAAGGAATTAGATATATAAAAACATAAAAGTTATGTCGATTTCAAGTCTGAAATTTAAAATAGTTTAGATATAAATCTTATAATTTTTATACGCTTTTATATCAATTAATATGCGCTGCGTGTCTTGACTTGTTGGTTGGCATCCCCGATATAAGAACTCTCAGGTCGGGAGTAAGGATACCCTCTGTCATAGTTGGTCTTAAAAAGGTGGTACTCGAATTGTTAGACACATTAGGGGCGGATGAAGACTCTTATAATAATCTCAATTATTATTTATATTCATCAAATTTTAATATTGTAATTATATAAAAATTTTATGTATAAAATTATATTTCATTTTAAAATTAATGAAATTAATATTTTTTATTAAGTTATTAAAAATTTTGAATTTTATATTTTATAAATCAAAGTCATTAAATATTATATAATAAAATTATAAAACTATGTGATATATATCTAAAAATATTTAATTTTTTAAATATTCAATAATGTTATTATTGTTAGCATCGATCGAGAGAGGGAGAGTAGGAACAGAAAGAGTAGAGCGCAGGTATTTTTTTTCAATCTGAGGAAGCAAGACGGCTGCTTCATTTTTCTCGGAGACAAAGGCCGAATCCCACTGTTCCAATCGGAGATAGTTTTTCTTCTTTTCATTTCCGATCTTCTCGTCCCTGTGATTCTTGTACAATAGGTCAGATTTGGTCTCGCGATCCTCAGCTGATCGACGTGCTGCTGGGGGGAGCGGAGGAAGGGATGAGCGGGCACTGGGATCGAATTAGGGCATCCACGGTGCGGCTTGGCGGGAACAGCAGCGCTTCGTTGAGTGGTAACTCGTTTGGGGATGGGGGACTCCGGCATACCTCGTCCCAGACGGTGCGACTTGGCCGGATCCAGCCGCAGCACCCGAGCCATCGCACGATCTTCTGCAACGATCGGGAGGCTAATCTTCCCGTTAGGTTTAAGGTCTTTTAGATTTGCTCTTTTAAACTCCTTTGGAATATTTGCTTGTTTTAGATTCTCTTCTTGTTATAATGGGTTGATGACGTGAGTTTATAAAAAAATTTCACTTATTCGTTTTAGTTGCTAAGGCGTATTAGTTCATGAAAACTTTTGTAGTGGTGATTGTAGTAGTGTAGAGATCAGTCAATTGTGATGTTTTCTAGATAGTTTAGTAATGGTCGTTTGCTGCTGAAGATGAATGCTTGGTTCCTTAATTTCTATTTTAGATTCAAGAAAGGAAGTGTACATCAGGTAATGGGATCACGATGTATTCATTTACATTACACTCAAGAAGGAAACCATTATTTAGCATGAACATATGATTTATTAGAAAGAAAATTTGAAATTTCGTTGAATCAAAGATATTTTCATGCTTGCCTCGTGTATTGTTTTTATAAATCTTCTCATTCATTGTTTGCTTCTTAAGTTAGTAGATTTGGCTGCACAATTCATTTGTCAACCCTGTTGAGAAAAGACATGCTTGATTTATTATGGATAAGCTCAGTAACAGAATGACAAACTCCCCTGATAATAGCTAGTAGTACGATAACCAAAAGATTATGATATCCATAAATTACTAAGCGCTTGTTTGGGATTTTGTAACTTTTATATTGTTAACAATAAAGTTGTTGACAGAAAGGTAAAGTTTTTAAAGTTATTGTGGTTATGTTATAGCTTTTATGCAACAAGAACTCATATATCAGCCTTTTTTAATACTGCCACATCGTTATAAATATGATTATGAAAAGTTCATCCTCACCATGAAAATTTCTCAGAAGCAAGAAAGTTTTTGTCAAATAAAAGTGTGGTAGTTTTTTGTAAAATGAAGCTGTTAAAATGCTTTCCCAAATGCAACTTAAATGGCAACTCCAAATTCGACAAATGATGGCTCCAAGCAAAGCTATAAGTTAAAACCAAAGCCAACAATTTGATTCTAGCCTTCCATAAACCAATACCAACAATTAAATAGTGGCGAATGAACCTTTTTAAGATTTTAACCAATCGCCATTTGAATCAGCCACAGACTATTCTTAACCACATAAGCTGACCTAGACCTAAGAAATCAACTCAGTAGAGACCACATCCCACTCTTTTAAGGATTCCATCACTATAGGCTTGTACCAGAAGAACTAAAATTGAAAATTACAAATCCAAAATAACTACCAACTAATGAAGCATAACTAATCTTGCTCGAAATATTAATTGCTTTAGGTGGTTGATGAGCATAAATCTATAAATCTCCACTAAGTCCAATTGGCTTAGGCAAATTTGACTTTGACAATGTTTGCATTTGACATTCAATAAGCTGATTATGATTTTCTTGCTGCACTTTTTGTATCTTAGAATCATCACAAATAAGTCTATCATGATGATATCTCTAAAATGTACTAGTAGTAGTTGATACAATTTTATCATCCATGATAGTTTTATGAACAAGATGATACTATGATGCACAATTGCGGACGTAGGGACATGAACAGAAGATATATTTATTATTAGAATTATAGAACATGAACATGCACTTGACATTTTAACACACACACACACACATATGATTCAAAATAGCATTACCATTCTAGTATTTATTTTCTTGAAGGTTCTTATTTCTGGCTTCAACCGTTCCACTTCCTTCTCATCCGATTTAAACTTCACTTAAACTTCACTTTTTTTTTTTTTATTTAAATCAACAAAGAAGTTTAATATTTCATAATTAGTTGTCAGTTTTCTACCAATATCTTCATGGAACTTTCATTCAAAATAGACAGTTCATGCAAATGATTAATTTGACAATGAAAATGCTGAATATTAAATTGCATCCTAAATGATACTAGTAAAGATACTATATGTTTATAACTAAGTTGTAGAGGATGAGATGGTTGAAAAATTGAAAGCAGATAAACATCATATATATAATTTATACGTATATGGAGGGGCGATCTCTTTAAATAAAGGTTACCCAAATAGCTTAACTATAAATTTTGATGAATGATGTAGTTTTAGAACCAACTCTATTAATGGATATTTGAGTTTCAAGTTTCTTTAAGGCATTTGCCACTAATAAATTCTTTGAAATACTGACGTGATATAGCTTTTTATAAGATTTTTTTAGTTGTTTTATTAAGAAACTAAGCCCCAAAAATAAAATCAACATAAGTTTGATTATTCATTCTAGATGTAATTCTCTTTATAAAGCATCAAGGGCTGTATTGTTAGAGTGCCCGATTGGTTCATTATTTAGAGTATATGATTGCTTCACTGTGCTTTCATGCATAATTTTAATCTCTACTAGAAATTCTAGCTTAAATATGTTCTCATTCTCAAATTTATTTTTAGAACCTTATTTGACTCCTTTTGAAGTATAGATTTTGGTTCATGATATGATCTATTATAGATGTAAATTTAGCCTCATTATCAAATGTAGGCTTACATCATGGCTGGAAATTATATTTTGCAACCAATAAATCTACATAATATTTATGAACTGCAATTGTTTCAATAAAGTCTAATTCAATCGTATATGATTCTTTTTACAAGCTTTAGTTTTAAAAGATGGCATTAATTTTCCCATAATAAAGTTAAATGTATTCTAATATAATTTTCATTGTATTTTTTGACATCCAATTATTTTTAAATCCTCATATAATGCCTTTGGTGACTTTATTTTCATTCATTATTAATATGTTGCCCATGCCTTTTAATGAAACAAATAATTGGAATATAATAGTTTTAAGATAATTAATATTTAGCTACAATGCCTATAAACCTTGCATAATACTTAAACACGCCATAATTAATTTATTTAAAATCTTGAAATCAATAATGTTTCCTGTTTCTATATTCATTTCATGATAGATTTCCCTTAATGTTTAAATTTCATATGTTGCCAAAATGATGATGCTACCATATGCTTTGCAATATTTTGATGTAGGCCATTTTAGATCTATGTTTCTAATATAACTAAATGATCACACAAAAGAAATTGGAATTTAGAGATTAAATCACTAGTTAAAGAAAACTTGCTATTTTTGGATGTAAACTTGAGCAACTCGAATAAAGTGATCATGTACTGATTGGTCTAAATAAAAAAAATCAACTTGAAAAAAGTGATAATGCAACTTGAGCAACTCAATTCTACACTTCATATTTTTTTCATTAGTTTAGTTGGCAGAAAAATTGCTTCCATTGTGAATCTTTCTGGCATGAAACTAAAATGTTTTGCTGTATTAATTTAATTTTTAAGCCTATGTTCCGTTACTTGATAGCATAATTACATTTATATCTTTCAAGTTCATTTATCATTACTGCATATTTCAACATCTCCGTTAATATTGGTTTTAAATATTTTTTCCAATCATTTTGCATTCTTGGTAATCTTCAAGATTATATTGAAAATATTTATTTGCTAAACCATTGCAATATTAGACATATCTCTCCAAATGTCAATAGTGTCGTATTCGGACATATTCTTCACTTTTATGCAAATGTCAATAGTGTCGTATTCGGACATAATTCGGACATAATGTCAATAGTGTCGTATTCCAAATGTCAATAACTGAGGCATGTTCTGTTACTGGTTTGAACACCTTGTTGTGGTCAAGTGAATTGTTTGCATCATCTCAAAAATGGTTAGAGAGACTTCTCATGAGGGCTTTCTTGTGGGAGGACCGATGTTGAAGAATAAACAGGTCCTTTGTGGACATGCCTCAGATATATAAGTAGAAATTATGGTGTCCAGCTTCGTTTGTACCTGTTTGTTACAGTGCTGCTGTTTGAGACTGCATAAAGGTGAAAGGAATGGCCGAATTAAACGCCTTAGTTACATTCTTTTGGGCATAACATTATTATTAAATTGTAGGGAATATTAATATGAATACCTATTATTTTAGTTGTGTCCTGGGGGATTTTAGCATGGTTAACTCGGTAAAAAGTGTTTAGCCAAAATGCAGCTTTTAACAAATGAATTGTGAAAATTATATCAAAGGGCATACCTTAGATGTAGGATGGACTGAAAATGAATTAGAATTTTGTATCTGGCCAAGCTCTTTTTTTTTTTTTTGATTTGTTGCTAGATTTGAGTATGGATAGATTAGATAATAGCTTAAATTCAAGGTTTAGTGATTTTATATTAGATTATATATTAAAGAGGGTGAAAAAAATATATATAAACTAACCAAATAAAGAGAAAAGAAAAATAAAGATTTAACTTCAGTAATGTGTATTAAAGATGAAAATTAAAAAGTGATTTTCTTAAAGAAGGATATTCAACATAGGTGGGTGAGTTATTTTGATAATTTTTTCAATGAAGTTTTTGAAAATACAACGAACCTTAATGGTCTTAATGTCGTTAATAATAAGAAAATATTTTATTTGTGCTGTCGTATTAGTAAAAAATGAAGTTGAGGAGGCTTTAAAGAAAACCAAGGTTGAAAAGTCTATAGAATTGAAGTGTAGAAATATTTAGGAGATTCAAGAGCTTCTCTGCTTACTAAACTTTTTAATATTATTTTAAAAACTATAAAGACGCCCAAGGAGTGGAGGAAGAGATTTTGGTCTGTATTTTTAAGAATAAAGGAAATGGACAAGTGTGCCCAAATTATAGAGGAATTAAGTTAATGTGCATACTTTAAAATTATGGGAGAGGGCAATTGAATATAGTTTAAGCGTATTTTAAAGATTTCTCATAATCAGTTTGGATTTATGTGGTTGGGTCAACTATGAAAGATTTATATTTATTGAGAGGTTTGATGGAGAAGTATAGAGAGAATAAGGAAGATCTACATATGATTTTTATTGATTTAGAAAAAAATTACGATAAGGTTCCAAGTGATATCTTTTTGGAGAGTTCTAGAGAAGAAAGATGTTGATATGATTTATATTCAAGTTGTATACTAGAGTTGTTACTTGTGTTCAAACATGGGAATTGAACAAATATTTTTAATTTTTTTGCTTTAGTTGTGAATGCTTTTATCAGACATTTACAAGAGGATGTACCTTGGCGTATGCTTTTCACTGATGATGTCTTTATGTGGATAAGAGTAGAGAAAGATCTTTGGATAAACTTTTATTAGGAAGGTCTTCATTGGAGTCTAAAGGTCTTCGTTTGAGTAGAACTAAAACTCAATACATGGAATGTAATTTTAGTAGTAGTAGCTCTAGTGATAGAGTTGTAACTATGGGTGATCAAATCATTAAAATGTGTGAACGCTTTAGATATTTTGGTTCTATTATTCAAAGTGATAGTGATATATACGGGGATGTTATTAGTAGAGTTCAAGTTGGTTGGTTGAAGTGAAGGAATGCTTCACGACTATTGTGAAAGAAAAATTTTATGAGATGTTGGTGAGACCTGTAATACTCTATGGCGCAGTATGTTGGCCTTTAAAAGAGAAACATAAAGCTAAGTTAAGTGTTGCCGAGTTGAGAATGCTTAGGTGGATGAGTGGCTTTACATTTGGAGACAATGCGAAATGAATATATCTATGATAGGGTTGGTGTAGCTCTAGTGGCTGACAAAATTAGAAGAAATCGTCTTAGATGGTTTGATCACATTAAACGTCAACCATTTGATGATCCGGTTATGAGAGTTGATGTTTTAGATTCGACTTATGTTAAGAAAGACAGAGTTAGACCTAGAAAGACTTGGACATATTTAATAAAAATAATCTTAATTTATTAGAATTAAATGAAAATATGACACTCAATAGGACACAATGGAGAAAAAGGATTCATGTAGCCCACCCATTTAGTGGGATAAAAGCCCGCTCTTGTTGTTGTAGCTAGATTTGGATATGCCTTGAACTTATAAAAAAGTTTTCAATCTTGTTTATTAAATTTTTAATGAGTTCAAGCCGCTGTAATTGAGCCTAACTATTTATGCGTAGGTTGCCAATATTTTAAGCAAACGTTCATATTGCTAATCGCAATCTTATTTATATACTCAGCTTCATTCACTCAACATTATTTTTGATTTTTTATGAATAAAAAAATATATATTTGATCTATCAACCTAACTATTTGTTCAATATTTTCAATATCAAATGCCAATAAAAAATAAATTAGTTTTTTAATAAATTCTGATAGCTATTTGCTTAATTCTTTCATGACCTAGTATAAAAATAACTTTTAATGTGTTTTAATGTGCATATGACATAGAAAATTAACATAATGTTGAATAAAGATTCAAATATGTAACTAAGTCATCTTTATATCAGCATTTTTTCTAGCTCTTACAGAGCTACTTGTTAAACCCCAAACCAGCATGTTCATTAATAAATGAATGACTGGTCAATGTAATATTCAAATTTGTACATTTTTATATCAAGCTTTAACATTTTAGTTCAAGTTTTTTCAAATATCTAATTTAATGAACTTTTCAATTTTATTGTATGAATGAGCTCATTAAAAATTTAATAATCCTTGTATGAATGAGCATTGAGCTTTTCAATTTTATTGAGTACGTTAGTTTGCCTAAAACCTTACTTAAATGCATGGGCTAAGGCTGCTGTGAGTTAAAAAGTTGGGATTGGCTTTGTAAATCAACATTGTGTGTTTCTTTACCTAATCCCAATTATTTGGGATTAGCTTTATGAATCCACTCTCCAGTCATGGCTATTGTTTGGTGCTTGTGTTATTTACCTGTAGTACAAATATTCTTACAAAGCTTTTATTCATTTCCTTCAGTTCTCTATCCTTTGTCTATCTCAATCTGTTCAGATTAATTTTTTCTACTTTTTTTATTGTTATATATTTTATCATTCATTGATGAAATTATTACTCTCCAACATCCCATTTTCGTTGTTTTTTGCAGGGAAATTCTGTGTCAACTACAAAGTACAACGTCTTTACATTTTTACCAAAAGGATTATTTGAACAGGTAATATGATTTTTAATTTTTTTATGCTGCGATCATTGCCTCTTTTTTTCTAATCCTGTCATTCTGAGGATTATGTATTTGAAATAACAGTTCAGGCGGGTTGCAAATTTATATTTTCTGATGATCTCAATATTGTCAACCACCCCAATCAGGTAAGTCTGTTTGTATGATAGATCTTTTTGTTTTTTCTTGTCCTATTTACTCTTACTGTATATTTACATTTTATATTTTCCATACATTTTTGTTTAACTCACAAGTTACTTTATGTTAAATTTCTTAACCAAGAGTTGGTTAATTGCCTGATGCCTGTGTTCAGAAAATTATTTCTTTAAACCTGCAGTCCTGTTCACCCCATTACAAATGTGGTTCCACTTAGCCTTGTTCTCCTGGTCTCTCTTGTCAAGGAAGCGTTTGAGGACTGGGTATCATAACTTTTATTTTTTATTTTTATTTCCATTGCCTTGTGGGGTTTTACTGACTTCATTAGTTGATTTTTTTGCACCAGTTTAATATCTTTCATGTATTCTTTATCAACAGAAACGTTTGCAGAATGATATGTCTATTAATAACACTCCAGTTGATGTATTACAAGATCAGAAGTGGGAGTCTGTTCCTTGGAAAAAGCTGCAGGTTGGAGACATTGTGAAGGTAGATTCATGTTGGAGACTTCTTGTTATGGTCGCTAGCATTCGATTGTCCTGCTTTGCATTTTGTTTCCAATGAATCTTTTACTTTCAGGGTTGGTTATTGATATTCTGTCCATCTTGTTTTACCTTCATAACTAACACCTATAGCTCTATTTTCTTGTCTATCTGTTCGATGATCTATCTATTTTATTGCGGCAATTTACAGATTTAGTTGTTAGTAGGAAAAGAATGAGCTGAACAATTAGATCTTTGTGGAAAAAAAAAATCATATTCTCATTTGAATTTTCATTATATACAAAATGTTCAGGCATTCAACATTTATCCTTTATGTTTTTGAGTGCTTCAGTTGCTAGCTTATAACAAGTTACTAGGATCTCCTTTTTATATTCTATGTCCCTCCTTGGTGCCCAACCTTCCCTTTTTAGGTGTGAGGCATGAAAACTTTACTATTACCAATATAATACAGAAATTGACCTTTTATACCTCTTACCATCATTTATGAAACTAGATATTTTTTTTTTTTTTTTTGCATTTGCTATTTTCTTTTGGTATGCCATCCACTAAAATATATATTTCAGAAAAAGAATGTTTTAATCAGCCATATTGTCTAGCCTTAAGTGTCTATCATGTTGGTTTTGAGTGCTTGTGTTATATATTTTTTCTTAGAGATGTATCAACTTGCTGTTAAATTGGTTTTATTGTTCTTTAGGTACTTGTCATCAGAATTGTCGCAATCATCTAGCCGGTATTTGTCTATTGGAACTGTAAATAATTTGATGTGCTAGTTTTTCAATTTTTTTTCTATTGGAACTGTAAATTGATTAGATGTGCTATTACTATTTTAGTTCCTTGCCTGATCAAGAGGAAGGTGATTGTGTTCCGGCTGTTGGTTTCTGATTTGTACTTTGGGATATTTTCTTCGTAATGCTCCTCAATTACCCTTTTTAGGTGTGAGACAGTGTATACCATATTTTTATTGTTTTGAATGAAATTTAATGTTTTTGTTTTTTTGGCTCTTGATTAGTTTTTGTGGCAGCAATTTTGAAAAATGCTTGCTTAGACACCTTCGTTTGCTCTACTATATGATTTCAGGCGTTGTTTTGCTAGGCCTGCCTTATATATGGTTTGGGTACTTTCTTCGTAAGCTTTTAATTAGTATACACTGTCCGCTTTTATTGGTGCTCCCAGTTTTGTTTAGAAGTTGAGTTATAATACCACGGCCCCAGCTGTTTAGTGTTGTGATGAAAATTAGGGGTGTCAATTCGGGTTAATGGATTGGTTGAAGTCTTATCCGAATTTGATTCGATTCGATTGTGCATGATCTGAACCTGTCCTGACTTTAGCTTGACAAACCCAATCCGCCTTCAACTAGATTGATCCATACCAGACCTGCATAACCTATTTAACATAAGACATAATAAATAATTGGGTGAAATTTGGTTTCAAGTTGGCTTGTAAAATTTAATTTGGCCTGGTAGTACAACCCAAACTTGACTAAAAAAAGTAAACAGGTCAGATTCTAGACCCGAATCCGACCCAAAAGTTAATTGTGTTAATCAGAACCTGAAATTTGTTGAGTCATGTTGGGATTGAACTATCATGCTGGGTCAATTTGTTACATTCCTAACTTAAAATATATGAGGCGTGTTTGTGATTTAATTTAATTCTATTGGTAAGTCCCCCATGAAGTGTTCTTTTTGTTCTCGATGTACCATAATGCGTCTGTGATAAATTTGGACTGCTACCAATTGGGTGGGTGAGTTTGAGTTTCTCAAATTTTCAACAATTCATCATATAATGATCTGTTCTAATTATAGACTAAAATATAACCAACGTAATTACATTTAACAACAATCACATAATCTATCCATCAAAACAAAAGTGAAATTTACTTCGATAGATATTTATTCTAGATTATCTATACAATTAGAGCATATATTGAAGTATTAGTAATCCTGTAGTCATAATATAGTGGATACTGTACTGCCATCTTGTTTCCCAAGGCAACATAACCAGTAACAATAAAAAACACTAAATTAAGAAAAGAGTGAATTTACAATGTAAGCATAGTAGGTGAAACATATTTTCTAATACATATGCAACTTATTGTTCATGCAAAATGCATGAAGAATAAGCCCCGGATACATCATTGTAAGCTCATCTATTAACAAAACTAATGAACATGCAAGGTAACATGAATGGATAAGTATCTGCATATCAAAATTATTTAGTTGGTAACTTGCATATTATATATCAAACTAAATATTCAATGTACATATATCATAGTCATATTTAGCTCAATGTAAAAAATGTGCATCACAACAATCAATGAATTCAGTTTAACTTGTTGGTCCCGAGTATTAATAAGAATGTTTCCACCAGTTGAAACTTAAATTCACTCAATTATCGCCTGTGACTTACTTGAAATAAAATGTTATTCTTTGGCTTGTGGATGGTTTGCTTCAATGTCATTCATTTTAACTGAAAAATAACTCGATATATGTATAGTTATACATTTGTATATGTTTTTTGAATTTCATGAAATTAAATAACAGCCATATAGTTTCACTAACATGATGTAAATTTTTTAGCACCAATCATTACATGATATCTAACAGGTACTGTGATTCACTTGAATTATAAAAGCAAAAAAAATTCATCTTTTTCATATATCAAATGGGTTTTTTTTTTTAACTGAGAAGGGTACATATACCTTTCAATAAACACAATTCACCTGCCTCAAAGTAAAAAACTTGATTTTAAGTTTTTTTCGATTTCTTTGATTCATATCATTTTAAGTCCAAGTAGCAGATCCTAGATTATACCTAATACCACAAGACAAACTTTGGATAATTTAATTTTGTACCTTAATAAGATTGATCATTATTTACACAAATGAACTTAACATATGAAATTGATAAAAAGTTGCCAAATTTGTATATTTATCAGCAAGTTTAGATATTTAGGTTTGCCCTCTATCATTAAGTATATTTGGAATGATTCTAGATTAAGGCTAATTTTTGTGTGTTGACCTGTAATGCTGACACCTAAGGGCTTGTTCTTTATTATCATAAGGGCAATTTAGTCATTTGACATTTATTATTGTTTAGTATAAATAGGCTAATATGGTTAGGGTTAGGACATGCATAAGATTGTTCTCTTTAAGTCTTAGGTTAGGGTTTGGGAGAGATTTCCTAATTGTCGAATTGTAGGAATTGGGAGAGATTACCTACTTCTTAAACTGTAGGTGTTTGTCTTTGTATTCATGTTGTTTGGAATTATTTAAAAAAAATGGTTTGTCCTAATTTTTGTGGAAGGTCGTGCAAATTTTTGCATCAGATTATATCAAGTGGTGTCAGAGTATTTGACATGGGAATCAGATGGATCGGGCCTTCAAACTAGCTGGATAGAGTATGGCTATGATTCACCTCTCAACTTAGGGGAAGTAACAACCGAATCACTGGAAAAGTTTTTATCCATTGAAAACTGATTCAAGCGTTTGAAGGAGATGATTATTTTGCAAACCCTAACCAAGGGTTAGGCGGACATTCATTGGCCAAATTGAATGGGAAAGAGATCGGTTAAGAGGAATACGACGAAAGCATCCACCATCAGGAATCTCCTCTCAAAGCTTCGATGGGTGGTGGATTAGAGATTTTTGATGGAGGTGGTTAAGCCAAAATACGGAAAAGGGGCTATGGAGGAGCACGAAGAATAAATTAGAAACTGGGATAGAGTATGGCTATGATCGAAGAATGAAGTTTTACCTTTGATACATGTGGAGAACACTGGAGGGAGAGGAAGTTGGGTTGGAGATACTAGGGCTAGGAAGTTGAAGTTGTTGATTTTCGAGGGGGAATGCACATATGGGTGGGTATATCGGGTGGAGCAATATTTCACAATGAATGACTAAATGGGGAGGAGATGCTCATGGTGGCAGGATTATGTTTGGAGAGAAAAGCTTTAACATGGTTTTAGTAAAGGGAGTTTAAGTGCTTGATTCACTCGTGGTAGGAATTTAAGTATTGCTTGTTGGAACATTTTTGAGCCATTCAGAAGGAGACCTACATGAGCAATTCTTTGCATTGACTCGGGAAGAAACTGTTATGGAGTATAGGGAGAGATTCAAGCTCTTGTTGGGGAGAGGGGGGGG
>NW_018164549.1:4459041-4499041 GCF_001263595.1 Phalaenopsis equestris | reverse complement strand
CTCTGCTCAAGTGTGTTGGCTTTTTTCCATATATGTACATGCTCACTTTTGCAACATGAGATCTAGAGGGGATTTTTTGACATCGTTGTGTTAAAATTTTGTTGAACTGGTTAAATTTACAAATTGCCATATTTATTTACAATATTACTCATTTGTCATGATTGGAGGTGTTAGCCAATTTTTTTTTCAACTACTTTTGGCAAGTGCATGTATACCTGTATGTGCTCAATTGCTCTTTTTTGCTATTGCAATGTATGATGACCCGAGTTTGCTTGGTTATGTATCCTCCGACAGTTTTTACTTGCTCCCTGATGGATAACTTACGCAAGAGATTTGCTTCTTCAACTTGCAGTAACTTGTTCACTCTGTTATCCCTTTTCTATCCCAGGCGGGCCAAAATATCAGCAAATATGGATTGAAACCATATTGTCAATTCACATGAGCTTGTTTGAGTATAAGAAAAATGATTTCTAGCTGAATACAACTGATACGTGTAAATCAGACTTTTGTCCAATGATCATAATTATTTAATTCTTTACAAGATTTAATGTAACTTTACAGGGTATCTTATTGCTTGAGGCGGGAGAGAGATTCCTATATTTCTTTGTATGAAGGTGCACCAAACTTGTTGCATTTATGGATGCAGGTGCCGCCAACACTGATTGATTGGAGAAGTTGCAATATATTAAGCATTATTATACTTAAGTAGACACACTTTCTATGTATGAATGAAACTTTGTTCAAAACAATGGAAATTACATTTAACCATACAAAATTATCTTTATATTGGAGATCCATGATTGTATGTTAATACTAAGATTGGCAGGGAACTCTTTGTTCCAAATGAGAATTAAGTCCCTTATTTTTAATGAGGACTTGGGCTTAGGATAGGTTATCATAGTTCATGGTGCCTGAGATTTGGGAGATGACAATATTAGAAGATTGTGATCCTTCTGTAAAACTAGCTTCTTGCCGTATGCAGGAAGACAACAGCTGAAAATAGATGGAGGGAATCCAGAGAAAGATGACCTGTGTGCTTACTTTAGGTATCTGAAACAGTGGAAATGATTGATTGGATTAATTGTTATGTAAAGTTTAAATGTGGCTAATTTTTATGAAAAATATAAATTTGATAAATGTTGAGTGAATATAAAATATATCCGATACACCAGTATGGTGGGATTGCCTACTCTTTGGGTATTTAGTACCAATTAACTTTTTCTAGACTGTGAGCTACTTTTTGAAAAAAACCTATAATAAACGAACGCCTTATGAACAACATGTTTTCTTCCCTGAATAACTTGTTGCAGGCATGGATACCAGTACTTCTTTTGAGTTGCAGTTTTAGCTTCCAATTTGTGGTTCTGATTATTAGCGGCTGCTATTGTGCTTGTTACGTGTTTTCTAGGTTTTTTTAGTTGATTGAAGGCCCATCTCTGCTTAGCGAGAAAGCTTAAACATAAATGAGAATGAAGTTTTTAAAACAAGCAGAAACTTTAACAATAGTTTCGCGTTGTGTCTGGAGGAAAAGTGCAGTCTCAGCTCTGAATTTTTCTTCTTCAATTACCTTTTGTGTACGCATTTGTGTGTTCTTCCGTCCTTGGTTCTTGAAGATTCATCTCTCTATTCATGTAGCCTGGAAAAATAGGAAGAAAAACTCTATGATTTAATTTCTTCTGTATGTATAACTTACTAGATTTCTCCCAAGCCAAGTGTTGAGATTTTGTTAGAACCTAGAATCTCAAATTTCAGTGAAGGGCTGGGAATTGTTCTGAACTAAATCAATGCATATTTGATATCTTATTTAGCAAATTGGTGCTTCTCCATGCAAGTGACAGTTTTCTCCTTTCTGCATGAAAAGTATGCATTAAAAGATAGAAGGTTAAATTTATTTCAGTAGCACATCTGCTATTATAGTTAAATTGACAACAGTAATTATACTTTTTTTTTTTGTTTTTGTTTTTTTAATCAAAGATTCTTTCATATTTCAGTAGTTCAAAGTGTGATGGTTTTGTATGCTTCATGCAGGTTAAACAGGATACATTTTTCCCTGCTGATTTACTGTTCCTTGCCAGTACTAATCCTGATGGTGTCTGTTACATTGAGGTTTTGATTCGCCTCTTGAAATTGAATCAGTGTGGATGTTAAAATCTTTTCCTTCTCCCTCCATTTTGAGTAAGAATTTATTTACAGACTTCAAATCTTGATGGTGAGACAAACTTGAAAATTAGAAAAGCACTGGAGAAGACCTGGGATCACCTACTTCCTGAGAAAGCTTCTGAATTCAAAGGTTTAATTTTGATAAAGAAATGATTGTCAGTGCTCCACCTTTTCTTTTAAACAATCTGCCATTTATACTCGTTATACACGGAGCATGCAATGAATATTATCTAATTGGTAAAGTAAGATTTCTTAACTGGGAAATCATTGTCTTGCGAACCTTAAAATTGAATATGTAACTATTTTTGTCATTTGTTAATATAAATGGAAGGTACTGCTTCTCTTAACCACCTTTTACTCCCATTTGATGTGTAAATCATCCTAAAATATTAAAGTATTGGATTGCTTTTTGATTTTAGATGCAGAAACACTGGTTGTCTAGCAACTTTACTGTTAGCCTGACCAATTAAATTTTGCTAAAACTGATACCTTTTTTGTCTTTTTCATAGACATTTGACTTTGCATTACCCGTTTATGCAGTTGCACTTTGATTTATGTAAAGATTAATTTTACCTCTTGATGCATGATATTGTCGTTGTCATTTTTAAGGTTGGAGTTCTAACTTGACAAAGTATATTATTACACTTTAGGTTTTGTATTTTTTTTAGTTGTCGTTTTTTACTTGAATAGCTTTACTTGACAGGCCTTTATCGTCATTCAGCTTTTTTTGCATGTTTTCCTTTATTTTATTCTTGTTTTATCAGTTTGGCATTGACAAGCCTCAGGTTTGGTCTTGGGTGAGCATGTTGAAGCTTTTCTGGTAAAGATGATGTTTGATCTGGTCTGGTGACCTCTAATTTTTCAAGCACGTTCAGTGATATTTGGCTGGTCTAGTCATGGTCTATTGACCGACCAGTTATGTATTTCTTTTAATATCATTATGTATGTGATACCGGAAGTAATAGGGAAAAAAGTAGAAACACAAAAGCACACTTTCTTAATAGGACAATAGTTCTACAACACAACACAACAGAAAAAAAACAACACTGACATATGCAACATAAGCAACACTCTAAGGGATTTTTTAAGGGTGATGGAGGTCGGCTAGGTGGATTGGGATAGTTGGCAATGGTGGTTGCAACCAAGGAATACTGATGTCAGCGAATGGGATGTGCAGAATTGTAGGGTCAACAAATATGGAGGGATGTAGGTGACTGACGACAGCGGAGGGGTGGTTGGAAGGTGCTAGACAACAAGGTAAATGCAGGAGATGGAGCGACGAGGCTGGGGAAGGGGATTAGGAATGATCTGCGGCTATGAGGAATGAGGAGGAGGGCTAAATAGCCAAAAGGGAGGTAGATACATGCCACTTTGGAGTAGGATATAACTGTAGCATCACTACATCTTCTAATATCACAAAGGGGAAAATGACTTCATACAAGAATCTAAAATCAACACACAACAAAAACTAGCCCTAAACTCTGAATACCGAGCATATAAATAGACCAGCTAGATGGGAAACAAGAAAGGAAAGACAATGAGAGAGGAAGGAGGAGAAAATGGCAAGCGACAATGCTTCCTTCCCCAAATGTCGCTTGATCCGGGCGGGAGACACGAAAGGAAAGCCGACTGGTGCCACCTGATGTCCCTCACCCCTTCGGATGGCTGGACCTGGCTCCCTGAGTCGGTCCATATGCCAACCGATTTAACTTGTTGGCGTTGTTTCCCATATCTGTGCGGGAAACACTCGCACCCACGTCAGTCTCTCGGGGTTGGGGGAGCTTTGAATTCATTTGTCGAAGCTTTAGGCTTCTCAAACTACTGTGTCAGGTCGGCGACGTTGAGCGTGATTGAGACATTGTAGCCCCCCGACAGGTCGACCCTCTAGGCGTTGTTGTTCCAAAGCAAGTTTTGGTTGGGTAGGTATCTGTCCACCTTTGGCACACCCTGGGCTGGAACAATAGTAACACGAGTATTCTCACGGTACAGGTATCGAGCCATTCCAGAGGTAACCTGCTTCTTCCACTCATCATATTTGGTTGAGTGCAGTTGAGGCACCGGTATGTGAGGAGAGATTAATTCGGGGGTGAAATTTGTGCTCTCGCCAGCACCCACTCAGAAGAGACTTCTTTGTTACTAATAAGATCTGGATCTCATTGAAGAATATTCGTCCCCATCAAACTCCTTCGACCCATTACAAAGATAGGGTTCATCTCTTATGTTTGGACATCTGACGAGGGGTGCCATGCGAAATAGGAAATAACCTCTGAATAATTCCACTTGAAATTTATGGCATGTTGGACCTTACAGAATGACTCCACTTCTGACATGTTGCACCTCCCTCTGTAAGAGTAACTCAGGAAGGGGTCTATACATCTGAAAAATTTGCAATGCTCTGATCTATGGTGGCTCTCTATCTATCGTCGATTCCTCAAATGCATGCACCTTTTGGACATCCCAAGTCAGTCCGGCTGATGTTCCTTTCACCGTCTGTGAAACAATAGTTTGAGGTACCGCCACTTCATACTCTGCATGAATGCCAATTACATCATGGTCACTACCTTCTTGAACAACTACTGTTACCTCAGCTGGAATCTCTATCTTGGGATCAACTGTAATTGGTGGCGTCTTTTCTTTATTAGCTGACAATTGTGGATCCTCTTTGAAGACAACTTTTTCTGGATCGCTGTTTATCTCTTCAACTGGGAGCTGATCCTCCTCGTTTATGTTCTCACCGTCTTCAAGCGTGTGTTATCTTTACCAAACTTTTCAATGACGTCTTGGTCATTGAAGTAGATCTCTCCCTGGTTGTGCATTCTGCTTCAACGTATCCAAATTCGTGGCACTTGCCACTCATTTTCTTGCTGTGACATACTTGCGGATTGGTTTCGCTGAATAGTAGCCAGGGGTCGCTTGGTGTTGCGGTTTTTCCATTTCAAAAGCTAGGATCTATAACTTTTAGCAGTAGTAAGTTGGTAGGAACTGACACTGTGTTCTTCGCTTCATCTTCACATCTTCTCGTTCCCCCCTTCTACCTTTCGAATTACGATCGATGGCAGCCTCCCATTTGATTTCATATTCCATTTCCGTAATCCACGCCGAAGTTGGCGGTTCTCTCGTCGTATGTCCTCTCGAGTAGGCTCGGACATGTAATGTCATGGTTAAGGTTTAGGGTTGGGAGGTGAAAGATGTTCTATGGGACTAATTGAATGTGTAGAAAGTTTGATTTGGGATTGCTGATTTTAAAAATCAGCAAAGAGAATTTAGGGTTTGGTTTTGGAATGGGTGATTCAGGGTAAGAAAGAAAATTTTCCGGTGGAAGGTAGTGCGGATGTTAGGAAACTTAAAAAAAGGATTAGGTTAGGCTAGCTCTAATACCAAATGATATCAGTTCTAATAGGGAAAAAAGTAGAAACACAAAAACACACTTTATTAATAGGAAAATAGGTTTACAATAGAAAATAACAACACCGACATACACGACACAAGCAACACCTCTAAGGAGTATTCTGAGGGTGGTGAAAGTTGGATAGGTGGATTGGGATGATTGGCAATAGTGGTGGCAGCGAGCGACGTAGGAGGTGGGCGGGGGGGGGGGGGGGGGGGGGGGTGTAGAATTGTAGGGACAACAAGTATGGAGGGCCGGAGGTGACCAAAGACAGGCCGAGGGGTGGCTGGAAGGTTCTGGACAGCGATGTAAGTGCAGGAGATGGAGCGGCAAAGGCTGCAAAAGGGAATTAGGAATGACCCACGGCTATGGGGAAGGAGGAGAGATGGATAGCCAAAAGGGAGGAAGATACACACCACCTTGGAGCAGGTTGCAACCGGAGCACTACCATTTCTTCTTATACAACCCACAAAAGGGAAAAAACTTGCACACTGGAATCTGAAATCAACACACAACAAAAACTAGCCCTAAACTCAGAAAAAAAAAAACATATAAATAGACCTAGCTAGGTGGGAAACAATAAAGGAAAGACGACGAGAAAGGAAGGAGAAAAGGGCAGGCGACGATGCTGCCTTCCCCAAATGTCGCTCAATCCGGGCTGGAGACACGAAAGGAAAGCTGCCTAGTGCTGCCTGATGCTGCTTGTTGCTGCTCGCCCCTTTGGATAGCAGGACCGGGCTCCCTCAACCGGTTCCTATGCCAGCCGGTTCAAACCGGCTGGCGTTGCTCTCTTCATCCGTGCGGGAAACACCAACACCCGCATCAGTATGAGTCTTATTTTTTCTTACCTAAATTGTTTTGTTTACACGATATTTGTAATGTATCATTAACGTCACCAACTTAGCTGAATTGTTGGCTTTTGAAACCCTATTTCCTGTTGGGAGTTAATAAGGCTGGTTCAGCTTATAGACCTTTAGAACAATGTTTAACCACGCTATCTTGGGCTGATCAGTTCTTCATAATCCTTTGACACATTCAAGACATGGCTGGGAGAACGTTGTGATATCTTTTGCAAAGTTTGCCTAGGCCTGCATTCATGTTGGATGGCCAGGATTATTGAAGAATATGCCGGTTAGAATGAATATTCCTTTCACATACCATCCATAAATTAAGCTTTATTTTCTGTAATACTTGTGACGATGTTTTTTTGGAGTTGGAAGTTTAAGCGTTTATTTAGGTTTGGTACAACACAGAATTGGTTTGTTCTTATTTTGGTGTGCCGATGGCCTTTTGATATTTTTATTGAAAATTTAGAGAAGGATGTGTTTGATGATGGCTGCTGGGTAAAAGGCATGAGGGAAAAAAGGATAAGAGAGAACTTGAGAGTAGCTATTTGCACTCTTGTTGCCATTTGCTTTGCTTTGGCTTCTCTGCATTTCTAGCCTGTTGTCCCTTCAGCTGAGTTCTTTATTGAGTTTTATTATGATCTGATGTTGTATTAAAAAGTCCTAATTGAAATCATTATTTGAGTTTATGCAATTGGTTTAATTTAGTCAATATTTAACATTAGGCGTCTTTCATGAACTTGCTATATTGATGGATAATAGGAAATGGAATTGTCGATTCAAGGGAAAAACGATAAAGCGTGTAGACACATTTTGTCCTTTCCCGGATCAAATATAATTGACCTTCATGGCTCTGTTTGTTAAATGAAGACAAATTAGTGTAGATATGCACAAAGTACAGTCTTTTTTGAAGAGTCGTGAGCACCATTATGAACTTATATTACAACCAAGCGTACAGTTTTCATCATGCATAATAATATTCACTTGAAAAGTCAAGACTTAATTTGTGCGTATGCTTAACAAAATAAAGGTTATGTGATGCAATAATCAAGGATGGTAGAACAATTAAATCTTTAGAATTAAATTCTATTAGTTGCTGCAATTCCTCGTATATAGGTTGTAAAAAATAAATTTTGATTCAATTTTAGTTTTTAGGCTTTGATTGACCTATAAGACAATACATTATGTTTTATGTTAAAAATTTTTTTTATGTGTAAATTCAAATTTTTATCGCAAAGATGCTTACTATATTCAAATTTCTTAAACTTGTGCACTAATTATTTAGAAATTTTGTTCGTTGCCTTGAAGACGCGTTGCACCGTTATTCCTTGGATTTTATAGCAATATGGCACATCATTGGAAAATTCCTCTTCTAAATCCTCCAAGGTTTTGATGTAGGTGTATCTCTTATATGAGTTGGGTTTTTAAGGGGGCACTGAGTTAGGAAGCACTCCATAGGAGGCCTCTTTCGAATGGTTGATATTGAGAATTGCTCAGCCTAACACATATTTCATTCTAGATTTAGTGCCTCCAAATGAATTTGTTTATCTAATGTGCCCTGCCAAGTACTAAGAGTGGAAGAGACAAATTTTAGATTTAATGGCTTTAATGTTACTTTATGAGAGTATACATCTATATACCGCTCTAGCTCAGCTTTTGCCAAAAGTGGATGGAGAGTTATTCTATCAAGATGTGTTTTGGCTTGACAGCGCCATGAGATTGACTTTCCGGGAATACACAACGTTTCTGCCAACTTACGCAGGGGCTATGGAGGACCGACCGGTCCGCAAAGGGAGGGGGGCCGCCGCTCCTCTCTTCCCCTTCTCTTTTCCCTTTCTTTTTCTCTCTTTTCTTTCTTTCCTTCATAGCACTTTCCTATTCTCAATTCTTTCATAAAATCTGAAATCCTGATTATATTTTATTCTTCTTTCTTATTCAATAATTTTCCTATTTTATGTACTTTTCAAAATCTGAATTTTGATTACTTTATTCACCCTTCCCTAAATTTAATTTTTTCCTCACTTTTTTTCGTCACCTAATTTTGAATTTTGATTTGATTCTTCTTTCTTATTTGAAGTATTGCCTAAAATAAAGTTCTAGTCTCAGAGGTTGATGTGCTTAGAGTTAGGGGTGGTGTTTTGGATATCTGAATTAATGTTTTAGCCTTGATATTTTCTCTTCGAGGGCTATATCAGATGTCGAGGTAGTGCTCCAGATGTCCCTGGTGATCGTCACCAAGGGTCCGAGTGGTGTTCCGACTATAGCTCGACCCCAACGATGCATTTATCTTACCATACTTTTGTTTCCCTGCTGTCATATCTGAATCCAGCAATCACAGCCCCCTCTTCCACTACTGTTAGCCACCTTTCTGCTTTGTCCAGCCACCGCTGTTGCCACCCTTGCTTCTTCCCTCAGGACTCCTTCCAGCTCCTCCCTGCCATTGGCCAGCCTCCAAGTAGCCTGCCAGCCTTGCTGCCCCCTCCGGTTCCTTCGCTGTAGACCACATCCACTGCTGTCATTCGCAGCGTTGCTCCAATAGTAGACCAACGAACCTTGTAGCTTCCCTGCAGGCCACAACCACCGTTGCCCTTCCGAGCTTTCCTCCAATTGCGGTGACGCCCCCACCCTCACTGATTTGCTTCCCATCCCCCTTCACAACAGCGAGATACCTCTCCGGCCTCCACCGCAGCGCCTGCCTTGCCCCATCGCTCGGGCTCCCTCCTGATCAATTGTGTCTTCTTTTGTTTAGTTTTTATTTGTAATCCTATATTTTACGCTTTATTTTGCGTGGTCTTTTTTCTTTTGAGTCTTCATTGTAAGCTTGTTTAAGTCATTAATAAAATAAAATTGTGTCGTGCATCGTGGCATCGTGGTTTGGGTTAACTCTGGTATCATTTTGTATCAGAGCTAACCTAACTCTAGCCCATCTTAGGGTTTTCTAGCGTCCGCCCCTGCGAAATCCACCATACCAATTTTTTTTTCTTTCATTTAGTTTTTCATTTTTTTGTTCCTTTTTGTTTTTCCTTTTACAGATTCCAAATCATCAAACATGCCACCAAGGAGATTAATGCCCGATCCTAACTGGGACGAGATACGACTAGAGCTTTGCCATCTTCAGCGGAGGTTTATGGACATCGAAGAGGAAATTCTAGTGGGAGGTTACCCCCGGCTGTGATCTGGAAGGTCGAAGGGAAGAATGAGAACATATGAAGATGAAACGGGAAACACAACGCCAATTCTTACCAACTTACTACCACAAAAAGTTGTAGACTCTAGTTTCAGAAGTGGAGAGACTGCATCTCCAAGCGACCCCATTGCTACTATCTAGAGAAAGAAATCTTCAAGTCTTTCACAGCCAGAAGATGTTGCAAGTGTCACATATTTGGATATGCTGAAGCAGAATCCCTAACATGGAAGTAATCTACCTCACCGAGCAGGGCGTCATCGAAAAGTTGGGTAAAGACACCGCAGACAGTGAAGGGTAGTTCGAACAAGAATTTTCATCCAATGACTTCTTCCTCCATGGAACTCCCTTGTTCGTGAATACATGCAATGCCTGATCAAAAGGAACATGCGTTTTTTTATGAGATTGTGGTTCCTGCTCCCCTAGAAGATGGAGAACTTTTTGTTGAGAAATATAAAAATCATGTAGAACAGAAGATGCCAGAATTTAAAATTTCAGTGGATTCTCTTAGTAACGAGTAATTGTTAGCATGACAGGCAACTACACTTTCAACCCTCACCCCTAGTGTTCCATATGAAGAGAGTAGTGTGAAGCTCTTGTTATGGAAACACAACAGAAGATGTTAGTTCTCCAAAACTTCAAGTGTCAATGGGAAGACCCGAAAGATAATAAGAATCACCCATCAACCAAACTCTTGCAAATCCTCATTCTCGCAGAGGCCTAACTTGTCATAAATGAGAAGCATATGAGATCTTTGTTCGAAATTTAGCTCGGGAGAACCTACGTTGTGGTGCACTTCCGGCTCAGATTATGCTAAACCAGAATATATCGATAGGGAGGTATGCTTGCACATGAGAAAAGCTCCTCAGATGCTTTGGTAGATGGTGCAGTCGCCAGTGGGATACAGGGGTGGCTGATAACGACATGAAAGCTTCGACCTATGACGTCGAAGCTCCCTCAACCCCGGGAGACTGAAGCGGCGGCTATGGAGGACCGACCGGTCCTTAAAGGGAGGGGGGGCTGCCGCTCATCTCATTCCCTTCTCTTTTTCCTTTTCTCTTTCCTTCCTAGCACTTTCCTATTTTAAATTCTTTCCTTAAATCTCAAATTCTGATTATATTTTATTCTTCTTTTTTATTTTAAAACATTTCTTATTTTATGTCCATTCCAAACATGAATTTTGATTACTTTATTTACCCTTCCCTAAATTTAATTTTTCATCACTTTATTTTCTTATCTAAATCTGAAATTTTGATTTGATTCTTCTTTCTTTTTTTAAGTATTGAATAAAATAAAGTTTTAGCCTCATTATAAATAGAGGATGATGTGCTTCGAGTTAGGAGTCCTGTTTTTTATATCTAAATTCAGGTTTTAGCCTTAATATTTTTTCTTCGAGGGCTATATCCGAGTTCGAGAGAATGCTCCGGCTGTCCTCGTCCGAGGTGGTGATCATTTCTAAGGATCTGAGTGGTGCTCCGGCTGTAGCTCAACCCCAAGTAGGCATTTATCTTAACATACTTATGTTTCCCCACTGTCATTTCAAAAACCTACCATTGCAACCCCCTATTCTTCTACTTCCAGCCACTTTCCTGCTCCCGTCCAACCATTGCAACCCCTTTTCCACTGCTGCCAGCCCTGCTCCTTCCCTCAGGATTTCTTCTAGCTGCAGTCTTTCTCGTTAACCACCTACCAACAATCCTTCTAGCTCCTCCCTGCCCCTGGTCGGCCCTTCTAGCAGCCTGTCAGCCTTGTTGTCTCCCCTTTGGTTCCTTCCCTGTACAGCACAACCACCGTTGTCCATGACAGCGTCGCTCCAACAACAGACCAACAAACTTTCCCTGCAGCTTCCTTGCAGGCCACATCCATCGGTACCCTTCCAAGATTCCTCCAACCGCAGTTCGACATCCCTTCTCTCGCTGATTTGCTGCCATCCCTTTTACAATAGCTAGACACCTCTCTGGCGTTCATCGCAGCCGCCTGCCTTGCACCACTGCTTGGGCTTCCTCCTCGTCAAGCTTGTTATGTCTTCTTTTGTCGAGTCTTTATTTGTAATCCTTTATTTTATGCTTTTGTTTTATGTGCTACCTTTTTTTCTTTTGAGTCTTCATTATAATTTTGTTTTAGTCATTAATAAAATTGTGTATTGCATCATGATTTGGGTTAATTCTGGTATCATTTGGTATCGGAGCTAGCCCAACTCTAGTCGCATCCCAGGGTTTTTTATTGTCCGTTCCTACCCAATCCACTACAATTTTTTTTCTTTCATTTCTTTTTTTCGTTCTTAGTTCCTTCTTTTTTTTTTCCTTTCACAGATTTCAAATCATCATACATGCCACTAAGGAGATCAATGTCCGAGCCTACCCAGGACAAGATACAGCGAGAGCTCTGCCATCTTCAATGGATGCTTATGGATATCGAAGAGGAAATCTAGCGGGAGGTTATCGTCGATCGCGATCTGGAAGGTCGAAGGGAAGAATAAAAATATATGAAGATGAAGAGGGAAACCTAACGTCGGTTTCTACCAATTCATTACCACTAAAGGTTGCAGGCTCTATCTTCCGAAGAGGAGAGATTGCATCACCAAGAAGCCTCTGTTGTTACTATCCAACAAAACCAATCTGCAACTTTGTCACGGTCAGAAGATGTTGCAAGTGCCACAGATTTGGACATGTTGAAGCAGAATGCCTACCAGGCTACTTCACCGAGCAAGGTGTTTTCGAAAAGTTTGGTAAAAACACCGTAGGTATTGAAGAGCAGTTTAAACGAGAATTTTCATCCGATGACTTCTTCCCTCATGGAACTCCCATGTTTGTGGATGCATCCAATGTCTTTCCCTCATGTGATGAGACGGAACATGCGGCTTTTAATAAGATTGTGCTTCCTTCCTGATCTCCTAGAAGATGAACATTTTGTTGAGACATAGAAAAACATGTAGACCAAAAGATGTTATAATTTAAAATTTCAGTGGACGGTCTTCGTAACAACGAACTGATAGCATCACAGGCGACTACGCTTCCAACCCTCACCCTCAGTGTTCCATATGAAGAAACGAAAGGTCGGTGTGAAGCTCTTGTTATTAGAACACAACAAAAGATGTCAGTTCTCTAAAACTTCAAGAGTCAAAGGGAAAGCCCGAAAAATAATAAGAATCATCCATCAACCAAAATCTTACAAATCCCCAACCTCGTTTAGGCCCAACTTGTCATAGATGAGAAACATATGAGATATTTACTTGTTCAGACTTTAGCTCTAAAAAACCTACGTGGTGGTGCACCTCCGGCTCAGATTATGACAAACCAAAATGAATCGATTGGGAGGTATGCTCGCATGTGGGAGAAGCTCCTCAGATGCTTTGGTAGTCGATGCAGTCCCCAGTGGGATCCAGGGGTGGATGACAACGACACAGAAGTTTCGACCTATGACGTCGAAGCTCTCCCCCGAGAGATTGATGCTGGGGTAATGGAGGACCAACCGATCTTCATAGGGAGGGGGTTGCCTCTCCTCTCTTCCCCTTCTCTTTTCCCTTTCCTTTCCTCTTTTACCTTTCTTTTCTTCCAAGCACTTTCCTATTTTATATTCTTTCCTAAAATCTGAAATCCTGATTATATTTTATTCTCATTTCTTATTTAAAGCCTTTCCTATTTTAAGTCCTTTCCAAAATCAGAATTTTGATTACTTTATTTACCCTTTCCTAAATTTAATTTTCCCTCACTTTATTTCCTTACATAAATCTGAAATCTTGATTTGATTCTTTTTTCTTATTTTAAGTATTGCCTAAAATAAAGTCCTAGCCTCATTATTAGAGTTAAGGATGTTGTTTTTGATATCTGAATTTAAGTTTTAGCCATGATATTTACCTTTCGAGGCCTATATCTGAAGCCTTGATAGTCCTTCGATTGTCCCTCGCCCGAGGTGGTGACCGTCTCCAAGGTTTCAAGTGGTGTTCCAGCTGTTTTTCAACCCCGGCGAGACATTTATCTTACCGTACTTCCATGTCCTTGTTGCCATTTCAGAATCCAGCCATCGTAGCCCCCTCTTCCACAGCTGCCAACCACCTTTCTGCTCCCGTACAGCCACCGCAGCCCCCTCTTCCACTCCCTCCCTTAGGACTCCTTCCAGCCGCTGCCTTCCTTGTTAACCACCGACCAAGAAACCTTCAACTCCTCCCTACCTCTGACAGACTCTCCCAGCAGCCCGCTGGCCTTGCTGCATCTCTGATTCCTTCCCTGCAGACCACAACTACCGCTATCCTTGACAGCGTTGCTCGAACAACATACCAAAAAACTCTCCCTGCAACTTACTTGCAAATCACAACCACTGGTGCCCTTCCAAGCTTCCTCCAACTACGGTTTGACGCCCCTACCCTTGCTGATTTGCTACCCATGCCTTTCACAGCAGCGAGGCACCTCTCCGGCCTTCACCGCAACCGTTAGACTTGCACCACAGCTCGAGCTCTCTCCTCGTCAAGTTTGTTGTATCTTCTTTTGTCCAGACTTTAGTTGTAATCATTTGTTTTACGCTTTTGTTTTGAGTGTTGTTTTTCTTTCTTCTGAGTCTTTATTGTAACCTTGTTTAAGTCATTAATAAAATTGTATCGTGCTTTGTGGTTTGGGTTAAATCCGGTATCACAACTTTAGCGTGGTTGATTTGATGTTTTATTGTGAGAAGGCAAAAGCTTCCACAGATGAGGTTGAAACTTCCCCAAACCTAGTAGACTGACGTGAGCATCTACTGCTTATAGAACGGATGCTGGAATTTTTGCGACAGAAGCAGCGTGCCACTACTTACCTGGACCAAACTGGTTCAGGTTTTTTTTTTCATTCTGAGGAGTTGGTCGGTTCTCCTGGGTTACTCTTAGTTATCATATTATTATATATTGATTTTTCTATGAATTTAGGGTTAGTTTTGGTGTACTTTTTGTCGCGATAGCCGTCGACGTCTCCCTTGCTCTCTTTGAGGTATGTATCCAAGGGTCGAGTAGTGCTTCGACTGTATCTCACTCCCAAGTTGGTGTTTATTCTTCCTTGAAATTTTCGCATCTATCCTGGCGTACTATCACGTATCATTCTTTTGCTGCATCTGCCCAGAATAGCCATTTCGGCTGTTTTTCTACTGTTCTAGCAGTCGTCTCCGCCTTACCCTCCCTCTTTGTTACTACTGCTGCTCCAGGCCTTTTGCTTTGTTGTCACCTTTGTTCCAGCCCCTCCTTTTTTGTTTTCTGCAGTAGTCATCCTTCCTTGCCACCCCTTCTTCCGTTGTTATCTCCTTGTTGTCTGAGTCGTCTTTGCCTGTTGCAGGTTTTTTTTCAGCCCGCTGCCTTCCCAGCTTCCCTTACCATCATCGGTTGCTATCTACCCGCCGCCAGGCCACCCCATCCCTATTGCCATCCATAAACCGCAATACCAAACCCCCCTTGTCACTCCTGCCGACCACTACCGCCCTTAGATTGGACTCCTGTTTAGATTTATGGGTCGTGTGTGTTGTCATTTCTCATTTCAGTGTGTTTGGTTATAATCTCCTATTCGCTTTTCAGTAATAATATTTGATTTTCTATTGTTATTTGGGTTAACTTTGGTATCTTCCATATTTCTAAAATATTGTGTAATGATCTAAGCCCTTTTCTAAGTCCTCTCTCTTTGCTTCACCAAGCCAATACAAGTAGATTTCTTTTACTCTCTAGACACTCGCACTTAAGTTCACACACACACACTCACTCTCTAGACTTTTCTCTTTTAATTTCCATTTTCACTTGCTTCCTTTTAAGCCATTCCCGCCTCCAAACGATCCTCCCCCCTCTCCCGAAATTTGAATTCCAATTTTAATAAATGTTCTTCTTGGGCGGTAGCGTTGCGATACCTGATTTGTAGAGAGTCTTCAGCATTTCTTGCTCTGGCATTGATAGTGCTGCGACGCTCCTGGTGCTGGTGCTGGTGCTGAGGCGCTAGATAGAAAAAGCTGTTGTTGGAGGGATCCAATTTATCGCCTAGGCGTTGGTCCTAGTGCTATGGTGCTCAGTATAAATCACCAAAACTTTTTGAAATCATTTCTAAGGGTTTTATTGCACAAAAAAATGCAAAATTATGCAATATATGTAAAGAAACATGAAATAAAGAAACGTGTTTAGGCATATTTTCAGGTGTTTTTCTCACTCAATAATAACCAAGGAAAGATGTGTAGTTACAAATCAATGGCACGTGTTGCTTTGTTTGTTCTCAATTGTTCTGGCTACTCATTTGTGATAAGTTCAGAGATATACTCAGACGCTTTTCATGAATTTCACTGATGTATATGCTCAAATCTCACCAGTTTATATTTCAGCTTATGACTAATTGCATTTGTGCTGCACAGCATGTAACCTATTCAGCATGCATAGCATTGGAGAAAATTACCCCCAATCATGTCATTTTCATTTGGCTAGACATGTCGGATTAAATAATTAGTAAATATTTCTATTTTTTGTTTTGAATTTTCTAATTCATCTGATCTACAGTGAGTTGAGCGTTTTTCTTCAAGATTTTATTGACTGCTATTGAAATTATTTTGATGTTTGTTTGACCTGCTGCTTTGTTTGGTTTCTGTTTTTAATTTTTATGCTTATATGTTCATGATTTAGATATTTCTATTATATCAACAATGAAAATTTCTCTTTTGGTTCGTATAACTGAAAGGGAACTATTCCCCTTTTAATGTTTATACTTGCTAACTATGACATCCATTTAAGTTAACATGGTAAGCTTTACCATCAAGATTGTCAATATCTTCATCTTTTACTTGTTTCTTCCCTGAACTTTTCTTGGAGAATTTGGTTATGAATTTTCTCAATTCATAAGCTCATTTTTTTATTAAATAAATTCATTTGCAGGAGAAATACAGTGTGAACAACCGAACAATTCATTATACACTTTTACAGGAAATCTAATCATAGATAAGCAAACACTTCCCCTCTCTCCAAATCAGTTGTTGTTAAGAGTAAGTGATCCCATGCTGAGGGGCATCTGTCTTATTAAAAAAGGTTTCTATAGCGTTGTAGCTTTAAATTTCCTGTGAAATTTTAGGATTTATTTCTTGTATCCTAAGTATAAGTTAAATTTTTTGCTAATTATTTAATTAGAAAGTACATTACTGTAGGAATTGTTCTTGTAGTTACTTGTTTGTAATTTTATGGCATTTTTTGTAGTGATGTTAAAAATTGCTAACGTTAGGAAGGAAATTACAGTAATATAATGCCCAGAGATGTTGCAATAAAAAAGGAAAAATGGTGACAATGAATCCTATGAAGTGTATGTGGAATGAGCCAAACTCTTAACTTTGGTTTTGGCTATGTTTGGTGTTATAGCTATATTGTTGGTTATTCTTTTGCCTTTTTCTATAACAAAAATACTGTCACAAATAAATGCGAATTGTTCTATCTCATTGGCTTTTGAAATCACAAAAAAGATGCACTTGTAAAATGGTAATCTTCCGAGCATATTTTTTTCATTTTAATCATAATTGGTTTTTAAAATTTTCAGCAACTAACAAGTGAAGCCATATCAAGCCTAAATCATTTCATGGTCCTTTTGTTTCAAACTCCCGATAGATATGCTGTTATCTCTTCATTTTGTTGAATGGCACTCTAATTTTGTCAAGGAAAGAATTGGACTTCTTTTTCGGAAAAGTTAATTAAATGAATACCATAAAAGCATCATCCTCTTATTTATTAGTTTGAGATTGGTCTGTACTCGCTAGAATATGAATGTTCCCACAAATGTCAACAGAGTGAGCATTTAAATATTAGTTGTGCAGAGTATACATTTTTTCCAATGATATTATAGGTGATATGATTGTTTTTTAAAATTATTTTGTCTTCGTCAGTCTTTTTTTTTTTTTTTCCTTTCTTTGTCTTCGTAGTTGTTCTCTAGTTTTGTCAAATTTGAATTAGGAACTATTCTTTACATCTTACAATAGATTTACTCCTTCCAAGTCTTGCCCATCTAACTTTTCTTTAACAACATGATACAGGGTTGCAGCCTTCGAAACACAGAATATATAGTTGGAGTCATTATTTTTACTGGACATGAGACAAAAGTGAGTTATTCTATGAATCACAAATGAGCATGCACATGATAGCTTTACTTTTTTTGTGTGCGAGAGCAAGTTCTTTTTCCTCGCTGGTACAGCCAACAATCTTTAGAAACTCCTATAATCCATCTAATTGCAGGTAATGATGAACTCTATGAATGTACCTTCCAAACGAAGTACCTTGGAAAGGAAACTTGACAAACTCATCCTCGCGCTTTTTGGTGGTCTATTCTTCATGTGTCTTGTTGGAGCCATTGGCAGGTCTACCCTCTGATAATATTGATTTATGGGATAATTACATATGCAATATTCAAAACATTGTTATTTACTTAACTGGCAATTGGTGATTTTTTGAGCTACCGAATCGATATATTTACACGTGCCATGATCAATCTATCGAGAATTTGAGAAAAAATGAAAAATTTTTGTTGGTGTTTTATCATGAATTTTGATATTTGAGTGAGAACTGGAAAAATGTATGAAAGAGGGCGCTAGATTTGTAAATGGCAATGTCTGGAGTGCTATGTATGTAATTGGCCCTTGATTTATTTACTGACTTCCATTTTATAGTATTCATTGTTATCGTATCTACATTAATTATGTTTATAAATGAGTTGACTTAATGGAGTTGTTCCTTTGGTTAAATGGAAAATTTTAACTATAGTGTTTGCTTCTGGATAATCCAGCCTTACTGTCTGGAAGGTTATAAATTATGCAGCTAGCTATGATTGTTAGAAGTCCATTTTGCTTTATCTGCAATATTAAAATCAAGGATTAAAGCTCACATGCTGAAATTTCTCTGCTAGGTTGAACTAGCATATTTATATCTTACATGCTTGAAAGTTGTTGCGTTAACTGGAATTTCGCTTTTGTTATCTTGAGATTTGATCTATGGTTTAAACACCAGTGCTGACATATTCCTTTGCCTTTTTAGTGGAATTTTTATCAACCGGAAATATTTCTATCTTGGTCTCAGTGGGCATGTTGAGGATCAGTTTAACCCTAGCAACAAATTTGTGGTACTTATTTTTGCTTGTGCTTGAATCATGCAATAAATTTAAGTGGATTCACTTTAGTATCTTTCTTCTTGATGCACCTCAATTTCAGGTAACCATTCTGACAATGTTTACCTTGATAACATTGTACTCAACAATCATTCCCATTTCTCTTTATGTTTCTATCGAGGTAGGACCTATTTGTATTATGATGTTGAATGGTTTTCATATTACCTTAATTTATTAGTATAAATTAACTCCCCCGTACTATTTTCAGATGATCAAATTTATCCAGTGTGCTCAGTTTATTAACAAAGATTTGCATATGTACCATGCTGAAAGCAACACCCCTGCATTAGCTCGTACGTCAAATCTGAATGAGGAACTTGGCCAGGTATTGAGATTTTCTTTCTTTATAGTTCTGCACTGTCTGAACTTTTAAACTTTTGCTTTCCATTTATGATCAAATTATTTCATTAACTTTATCGTCAAGAAATCATGACATGCATCCGTTATTTCAATAACTTTGCTAGGACAGTTGAAATTGATGATATTACCTATTATTTTGCAAGCTAGTTCCACTGAAGTAATTCTTAGACATTTTTACTGTAGAACTTAAATCACAATTTTATTTAATGTACATCTATATTCATGTTAAATGTTTTCTTATTATTTTTATTAATTGACATATTTTACGAGAGAATTCTAAGATGTGTTTGTGGCAGAATCAGAAAGTATAGAGCGATAAATTATTATTTCAGGGAGATAATATAAATAGCAATCATTAAAGATAAGAGAATTGAAAATATGCCTAGGGTTTGGGATTGTAGATTCGTGATTAGAATATGTACCAATAAAATGTGTAGATTGAATTAATTTGGATGTATTAGTTGGCAAAAAAGCTATGTGAAAGCATTGAAAGGTAACATGGTTAGAGGCTATGTACAAAAAATGCTTAAAATATAATTAAAACTTCATGTGGTGCACATACTTAGTATGACTGAATGGAAACAGGGATTTTTATACTGAATCAATATAGTTTGAACAAGAGAATTTATGAAAATGACGACTAATTTATTCTTATATTTATCCTTGATATTCTCCTTCAAATTATTGGAATCTTTATCGTAAACTTATTAAATTGTTTGAATGTCTCAAATGATTAATTTATTCTTATATTTGTCTATGAAAATCAAGTAGAGTTATAAGGGTTTTTGCACCTATGTAATTATATATCTATGTGTTTGATACACCTGAACTAATGTGAACAAAAGGAGGTATAATCGAAAATGGAGTTATAAGAAACATAGAGAAAAAATGAGCAAGTGGAGATATAAGTGGATGTGAAGATATAATGGGCGAAGGTAATATATTAAAATAATTCAAATAAAGAAATGAATTTTGATTTTCATGTTATTTTCTTCCACTTATAATCTCATTTTGTTTTACTGTTACTCAGATATGTCTACTTTAGTTATAATTTATTATACTGACATTGTGATAGATATTATGTGTGATGTGGACTTTGTTCGATTTATTTTCTTTGAATAGGTCTATTTTTTTAATATAGAAAACTGCAGTAGTTTTTGATTAGTTTATTGAGCTGTGGTTGCTCATCCATGCTTTACCCACATGTGTTGTTTCAGGGAAGGGTAAGACTCGGGTTGAGTAGAGATTTTTGTGTTACTGGTGAGAGTCTGATATTACATGTGTCAGTACCTTAGATCTTTATTTTTACAGTTATGGTAATGTTCCCACAGCAAACCCCCCCTCCTTTCTTCCTGTTTCGAAGCCGCGCCCACTCCCTGCTATTGAAAACCCCATTAAGAACTCCCCTTGTTGTGTCGTAACTCCCCTTTCCTCCCTCACTTGTTCCCGTTGACCCTCTCTACCACCCAACCTTCTTCCGTAACACCCCACCTATCCAACTCTTGTGCCATAATACTCTTTTTCTACCCATTTGATGTCGTATACTCTCTCTACCTCCCAACCTGCTGTTGTAACACCATCTACCTCTCCCATCTGCTGCATTAACTCCCCCTCCAACTCACACCTCCTGCCGTGCAGCCACCGCCGCCACCCACCCGCGTCCTCGCCCTAGGGTGTCGTGTCTTTTATGTTTGGTTGTTAGTGTGCTAGTGTCACAAGTTTTTTTTTTTTGTAACTTTTTTTTGTGAATTTCAACAATAATATTCGTATTTCTATTATGGTTTGGGTTAACTCTGGTAACAATTTAGATTCATTTCTTTTAGTTCTATCTTTTCCTCCTAATCGTTCAGTCAGTGTTCATGGACTGTTGGTGGGGTTAAATTAGTTGTTTGGTTATGTTTGGGTTTGCTGATTGAATTTGGTTCTCATTTTACACCATCTGCTGCTGTTCCTTGTTTGATCTTTGGGCTTGCTAAGCGAATGTGGGCCTTGGTTTTGAACCTTTTGTGGCTGTTTATTTTTCTGCCTAGTTTGAGACAGCTTTCTCTTGCATGCAGAATAGCAGACCTACAATTCAATAAGATGGGAACTAACCACTATACTTCGATTCTATTTACTGTAACTTTTGTAATATTTTACGTGACAAATCTGTTCTATTTTGTTACAAATGATCTGATATTGGTGGTCTTTCCTACGTGACTTGGTACCATAAAATCGATCTTATTTTGCACTGGTTATTATTCTCTATCTCATCCAGGATCTTGGCTTTATCACCTCTATATGAGCGACCTTACAAGTTAAATTGAAAATTTTAAATTGGTTGTCACATCTATCTTTTATTCATTTTTCATTCAAGAAGAATTCAAATTCTAGTTTTTGTATTTTTTTGGTGCTTGGTAGATGTGTTATTTATTTGAGTTTGGTACAAACACAATTATCCAGGAAAACTTCACAAAGCTTTGATCTTCTTCTCTTAGGTGATTCATTCCATCTATTTGTTTTCGTCTGCATATTTGTTATTGGCTTTGCTGAAGTTATTGATTTTGGTCAAGTTTGATTCAAATCTTGCATTCTTTTTTGACCAATGAACTTAGTGTGTCAACAATGATATGGGTTTCAGGTTGATTTTTTCCGACAACTTCCAGGATTGTTTCATCATTCTTCTCCCCTATTTAGAATATCAATATTAGGCAAAGAACCTGCTCCATTATGGGCTATATATGCTTGCGGATGCTCAAGTTTTGGGAGAAGGTGTATTTTATTCCCAAGGCATGGCAAAAACTAGATTTTAGCTGAAGGGTATATGTGGAGAAAAAATCAATGAAGGAAATAACCATTTGTTATTGGGTTTTTTATTATTTTCTTATTTTGGATTGCTAATGTTGTTAAAGCGCACTTCATGAGCAAAGTGAAGCGAAGAAAAGTACATGACACCCACTTCACTTTGTGGAAGCGCGCTTCGAAGCACTGAAGTTAATTTGTAGGTTTTTTATGAAATTTTTAATTTCTAATTATTGCAAAAATCCATTAGAAATTGTTCAAATTTTTTAATTTGTAGGTTGACCTTCAATGTTTGCCTTTAGGTATTGCATCACATTCTTTTCTATTTTGTTTAAGCTTTTAAATCATACTTTATATTTAGTGAATGTATTTATACTTTAATAATTTCACAAAACCTGTCAACGTTTTGGTTAATAAAAATCGTCACTTCACTTTTCGTTTTAGGGCAAAAATAAAGCATTGTGTTTCTCATTGCATCTTGTGCTTCGATAACACTGGATTGCAGCCTTTTACTACTAATGGCTGTCATTATTGCAGGTTTTTTCTTAAGTATATTTTTTATGAGGTTTCTAATCTTTGTAAATATGATGTATCCACTGAGAAAGGCATTTTGGTTCTTGTAGCCCTGAAGTTAGGATTAAAGATACAGACGTACCTTCAAAACCAAATCTGTGAAACAAATTACCTAACTCGGGAACCATTTAATGTTTTTGTTTTATTGTATTTTACATTCATGTTTGTAATCAATTATAATATTGAATTCATGCCCAATATTTTACAGGTGGAGTACATATTTTCTGATAAAACAGGAACATTGACAAGGAACTTGATGGAGTTCTTTAAATGTTCTATTGGCGGACAGATGTATGGAACTGGCATTACTGAAATAGAAAGAGGAATTGCCCAACGTAATGGAATGAAAATTGACGAGGTAGATATACTAAGTTTAATTTTCTAATGTGAAACTGTGTATCTCCTCAGTACTAACTTGAAGTGCAATTGTTTTTTTCTCTTGATCATGCTTTTTACAGTCTCCATCTTCTACAGCAGTCCACGAGAAGGGTTTCAATTTTGATGACCCTAGACTTATGCGTGGTGCATGGAGAAATGAACATGATCCTGAAATATGCAAGGTAAAATGTGGACTTATCTTTAACAAAGTACGCTTACAATTTAATACCTCACTTCTATGCATAATTATGTGATTCTGTCATATCTTAACTATTTTACTTGAAGTTAAATTTTCAAATGTTACAAAATTTTATTTTAATCTGCCCAATTTTCAACATATTTTTTATTTCAACATTTTTGATCAGTTTTTCTGTCTTTAAATTTTTGTTGCCGCTCTATTTTATTGTCACTGCCATTATGTAAGCTATGCTGGCTGTAATTTCTTCCTTTTGTTAACTGGGCTTTCAGTAACCTATTATTCTGAGTAGATATATAGATGGAGACTAAGAGGGGCAACATTAATGACAATGTATGTTGTGGCTGAATTTTTTTTTTTATCATTCGAAAAGGAAAGAATGCAAGTGTAACCAGGGGGAAAAAAAAATTTTGTGAAAGAAGATTCAGACAAATGAACACCTAAGAGGAAGAGAGGCTTGATATATGGTTGAAGACAACATGATGAAAACCCTAATGTAGGAGAAAGTTGGAGGATCAATGGTGTAGAAGACTAGAGCGAACTCCTGAATTGCAGATCTTGATCCATATTTATGAAAATGTATTTAAACAAGTTCAGAACCACTCATAATTAATGCTAAGTTATCAGACCTCCTCTAAATGATAAATAACAACGAACGACATAACATAATTGAATATGATATTAAAAGAAATTAGACTCAATATTGATATCTTCACATCTTGCGTTGCATCAGTTTCCCTGAGCTACAATGGACTAACCAAGAGAATCAAAATGTTACAAGAGGAAGAATTGAAGGTCATTGATTGTACTATAAAGTCACTGAACTTCATTCTGAAGAAGAGGGATGAATGTGAAATTCATCGTGAAGAGGAGGTAATGATTTAGAAATCCATCCCAAAGAGGAAGGGTTCAAGGGGAAATATGTCACCATCATCAATACTATTTGTAGAAAGATCTTTCATTGGCCATTTAAAAGAATTTCACAACTAAGAAAAGGCTTATAACAGCCTAAATGTCTTCACGCGCATTGCTATTGGTCCAACCTAATAAAAATACAATTGATTAAAGTTAGGCATTTTTTTTCCGTTTGATTTTATGGCTAGGATTGGCTGTTTAATATAGAGCAACACAATAAGAGAGTTGCAAGAAACGAATGAGTGAATCAAACTAAACGTTTATGGATAAATAGCTGAGCGATTTGGACTAATGGGTGTAATACATGTGTCAAAACTTGCTTAATGCTGGTGATTGAGCACTGCGAGTGATGTAAGTCCAAGTAAGAGATGTGGACTAACATGTAAGTCTGATGAAATACAAATGTGGATGGACCTTATGGTAGAGCTGAAATGTAGTGTGAGATAAGAACAACAATGCCAGTGGGGCCAACGTTTGGTCGAGTACAACTATTGAGCTGGTGGGTTGATCGCGTGTTAGTGCAATATCGTAAAGGTTGGGGATGGACTTGCAGAAGATGATGAAGACAAAATGTGCTCCTCATGCTATGTTCTTAATGATGTTGTCGGTGTAAAGTTATGGGGATAATAAGGACTAGGACGTTTGTGCTGAGAGGGGTGATGTCGTTATGCAAGAATGTTCTAGGCGGTAGTTGCAATAGTAGGGCACATAAACAGGAGCTATGATTAATGTATGGACAGAAGATTTGGTTCCATGCCATGTTAGGATCTGAAGTTTGCCAATATTATAGGAGGCATCTGTAGCGAGTTTGATGAAAACAAATTTAGGAGTGAAAGGTAGTGGGTATAGTTGTGTGAGATCATGGAGTAGCTCAAGGGCAAGTTTTGTGAATACCTAATTTAAATAGAAAAGATTATAGATGTGACGATGAATATTGTGGACTTTTTTTTAGATAAATAATGAAAGAAAACTCCATTGAGTGGGAGAGCCAGTCAAAAAAATAAAATGGATAAGAGAAGATTTAGATGGATGAATCTCTTAGATGGAGTCATGAGAGTGGAATCTGAAAAAAACGGAGAATCAAATGGGAGAAGAATGGTATATTAAAAGCCGTTGCTATTTGATTATCAACTTCAATTAATTGAATTGCCAATTTTCGGTTCAGTTTATAGAATATGTTTTATTGAAAATGGCAAAAGTCCTCTTTGGCAAACATAAACTTATTAAGCTAGACTTAAAGGGCAAACAAGGACAAATGTACATAACACATTTGAATAAACATGTTAGTGATGTGAATAAGTCATAATCATTATATCAAAAGGGTTACATTTTACACTGTATCAATTGGTGTCTTTATTTGATATTAATTGAACATTTGAACTTCATTTCAATAGGAATAGAATCAATTTTATTAATTGCGTTGAATACTCTATTAAGTCATCCCATTCATTTTCTTTCTCATCCAAACCTAATATTTTCTTCTTTTTAGTATCAAGATTATTATAATATGCATACTTATAATAAGGAAACATTATGTAGCAACTTATTACATATTTCATAATGAATATATTTTGTCGATGTTTCAAGGTATTTGATGTTTTATCTTATTTACATTTGGTGGATCTTTGCCATCTTCATCTAATTCTATTACTCTTGTAACAAAAATATGAATATCTCATCATCCTATGATCTAACAACACTATTTTCATTTCTTTTTTCATCTTGGTTAACCACCCGTTCATAATTTGATTGTAAATCATCAAGAATTAAATGATCATCATAATCTTTTTGCGAAGTTAACCTGAGGTATCATCTTTTAGTTTCTTGTTTTGTGTGATATAGACCAATTTGTTCTTACTAGCCCCAACCAAAAAAATTAACCTATTTGTTTGCACTTAATTGAATGTGCTCCAATGTTGTCTCACATAAATAGCTGAACATGTTAGACTCGGAACCTGACTGTAAATGCTTCAATATTTGGTGTTTCATCTCCAAAGTGCATCAACCAATGTTCTAAATCATGAGTTTAAGAAAATTAAATTAAAATTGTATTAATTACTTATTTAACAAATTTAATTATAAGTTTATTATTAAATAAATTTAATAAGCATTTTAGTAGGTGAATGATCTTGCATGACAATTAGGCAGCTGTCATGCCAAACACCCTTTTGCGTAAGAATTCTTCTAAGTTTTCTATCAAACTTCTCAAAATATTCTAATGAGCTTATCATTATCTCCTTACATTTATATAAGCTAATTTCAACCTTCGCGCATTCAAAGTAGTTTTCATCAAAACAAAATAAATTATTTGGAAACAACGAGTAGAATGCTAGAATGCAAATAATGATGATTGGTTTTTCTATTTAATAGAAAATTAATGGCTATTACTAGCCGTTATTAATTCCTATTATGATTGTGAGTTTTTAGATTTGATTTCTTCATTATTGTTTTCCTTTTTCTGCTATATCATATTTTTATTTTTCTTTTCTGATGGATCTTCTAACGGGTTTATTTACTCCTTTTTGTATCAATAAGAATTATTCTGCTTATATTCTAACATGGTATCAGAGCCATAATTTGAAACCCTAGAGCTGCTGCCCTAGTCACCGGTCTCCCTGGGCTTTTTCTCTGCCACCAGACAAACCAACCTCTAGGCATGCTTCCTACGTGACCCTGCCAAGCACAATTTGGTTCCCTTTGAAAGCTCACTCTGACCATCTCACGGTTCATAGCCAAAGCTTCCATCAAGCTGCAGTCATTAGAGGTGGGTGAAAGGAATGAAGGAATGGGCGGCAGAGCTCCCTACTCGGAGTTCGACCTCGCCATACACTTACTGAGTGTAGACTATGTTGTCAGAACTAGCTGAATTTGGCAAGTGTTGGGGATTGTAGCGGGGTTTCAGCTTCTCCTTAAGATTGGCCCACTAGAGTGTCTCGATTCAGAAAAAAGAGCAAAAAAGAATGCTAATGAAGAAAGTCCAGGGCTTGGGTGTTCTAGCTTGCAGTGCTTGAATCTTCTATTGCACTTTCAAATCCGCTTCTTCCTTGCTGATCTGCTTGCCCTCCAGATGTTTAAGCGTCCCATCAAGCCTCTTCAGATCAACCGAAATGTATTCAATCCGCTTGCGGACGTTGTTCCTAGCCTCGACTAAGTTCAGCCACCAAATCCCAAGCGCTGGCCCCTATAGGTGTAGCTTGACTTGCTGGCGATAGTCTCCAGTCACCGGAGATCCTTGTCGTCGTCTGATCCTTCTCCAACTATTTTTTTTAAGTTGTTTCCCTGTTGGATTTTTTTCTCCGTTGCTATGTTAAAGGTTTTTTCCATCAGCCAAGTTCTTCCTTGATCCCAACTCTGTCGCTGTCCAGCCTGCAAGATCTTCCTATGTCTCGACATCACAGCCTGCAAGATCTTTTGCTCAACCCTCTTCCATGCCACCCTGGGCTGGTCACCCAACTTGTGATTACTGTCACAAATTCAAACACACTTGTGACAAGTGTTGGAAGCTCAATAGGAAACCTACTTACAAACCTTCAGACAAATCCTTCGTTGCCAAGGGTTTCACTAGGATATCTAAATCCACCGCGATATAGTCGGCCTCTATCCAGAACATTCGAGAATCCTCAGGTTCTCTTCAGTATGAAATGGATCTCTTAATCAAGTTGCTTGGATCCAATCAGCTTTCTTCCGGGCCATTGACCTCCCCTCCCACGTTCGTCAAGGTACCAATATTATGACACTCATTTCTTTTGTCTCTTCTAGTCCATGGATCATTGATTCAAGTGCAACAGACCATATATTTAGATTCTTTCAAACCTTCTCGATACACTTAAAATTTCTGACGTCTCCTATAGTTCAATTGCTAGTAAAGGGTCTTATGTTTTAACAACAGGTTTAACTCTAGAATCTGTGTTACATGTATTTTTACTGAAGTGTAACATTTTGTTTGTCAGTAAGTTGACATAAAATATTGATTGCGTTGCTCATTTTCTTCTGATATTTGTGTCTGTTAGGATCGTTGCTCGGGGAGAATGTTTGGAACTTCTAAGTGGGTATGCGGGCTCTACTTTTTCCAAGAGAAAAACACGGGGAACGGGAACACTCTACTCAATAATTGCAGTTTATCTCAGTCTATTGAATGTTCTATTATGTTGTTGTACTGTCGTTTGGGCCATCCAATTTTTCAGTATCTAAAACAATTGTATCCGTTGAACTAATAAAATCCTTCTAATTTTAAATTTGAGACTACTCAATTAGCTAAACATCTTCGTGTTCCTCATCCACTCCATACTTACACGCCTTCCACTCATTTTTCACTTTATTTACAATGACTCATGGGGGATCCTCTTGCACTCCAAGCTATACCAATAAATGTGGTTCCTTTGATTGATGACTATACTGGGATGACGTGGGTTAATATTTTAAAAGACAAATATGATTTTGTTGCCATCTTCATTTTGACCCAATTCAAAAATCCAATTCACGTCCTTCAAACCGACAATGGTTGCAATTTTTTTAACTATACATTAGGAGAATTCTTGGTAAGAACATCCTCCATCATAGCTGTGTACGAACACTTCTTAACAAAATAGAGTAGCCTAGCGGAAAATCGACATCTACTTGACTTTTCTCGCTCCATTATTTTAATCTAATGTCCCAATACACCTTTAGAATGATATTATACTTACCACCACCTATCTCACCAATAGAGTTTTCTAAAAAATTCACAACTTCCGAACCCCTTTAGCTCTTTTGAGGTTGTGTTTTCCTATCAATCAGGTCTTCTTCACTTTATATCCTAAATTTTTTGGGTGCACTGCTTTTTTTCGAAACATGACCACAACTCGGAGTAAACTTGATTACAGGTCAATAAAATATGTTTTCCTCGAATACTCTTTCATTCAAAAAAGGCTATTGATGCCTTGATCCTATCTCAAATAAAGTATATGTGAGTGTTGATGTTTTCTTTTTTGAAAGTGTTCTCTACTTTCCTGAGTCGGCCTCGGTGAGAGGGAGTTAGTTAGAGTTCTTAGACACTGTTCCTTACCCTACTCCTGTGGATGTTCCCCCCACTCCTACCAATGAAGAGCCCTCTGTCCCTTTGGCTCTACCATCTGCTACCATCAAGGAGCCCTATCCCTTTGGTTTCACCATCTCCTGCTCCCACTCTCCACGTCTGCACTCGGCGCACTTGTCCTGATGCAGTTACTTTGGAGCTTGTTACCTCCTTACAGGACCTTGAATCAGCTCCAGGTGACATCCCTAGCACTACTCCTACTCCAAATGAAGAAGTGAGTTCTTGTTATGGTTTGACTCAGATACCATATAGGGACACACGCTAGAACGAAGCAAAGCAGAAGAATTTGTCCAAATCGGGAAGTTACGTGGGTTAGGGGTGCAAGGGCAACGCCCCGCGGTACGATACATGGGTGATGTTGTAATTACATATTTTACTTAGGGTTTACTCCTGCGGTTATAAATATGCATGTTAGTAACCCCAGGAGGTATCCCTGATTTCTGTAATTTCTTTTCTGAATATTGAAAGGAACTCGCCGCTCTGCTCCGGAGGACGTAAGCATCTTTGACGAACTTCGTTAAATCTCTTTCTGTTCTTCTGGATTTGTGTCGATTCTGTTTTTCTTCGCCCTAATTTTTCAACAAGTGGTATTAGAGACATGATTAAGGGGAAGAAAAAAAAAATTCGGCGCAGGAGTTCGGCTAGGGCTTCGGACAGTTCAGTGGAGGAATCGCTCTTCGGTGGTTTGTGGCTTCTGCGGAGGAGTTCGATGATTCTATGACCAAAACCTCGCAACAGTAAGGGGGATTTGCGAATCGGGTGTTCGGTCCTGCGACCACTAGAGTTCGCGTTCCTCTGCGAAGGAGTTCGGCGAGGTTTTGTGTTTTCTGCGAGTTCGACGACGGGCACAGGCGAGTTGTTCGACTTATAGTGATTTCCTTCTGCACGAGAAGAAAACAGAGAAATCTAAAGGGAATCAAAGTCTGGAATTTTCCGGAGCTGAGGCGGAAGATTTGCGGGCCGATTTGTTTCCTCCTAGATTCGGAAGATTAGCTGCCTTGCGGAGGAAAGAAATCGCGAACCTTGCGGTAGGCAGCTGAGGAGGAAAATTTGGAAGGAATCAGCGTTCTCCGATTTGGCTTTCCATTCCTGGCGTGCGAGAGATTGGAAGTAACCTGTGAATATGCCCCCTCCGATTTTTGTTTCCTTGCTTGTTCTGGAGGCGGGAGATTGGTTTTCTAAGGCGGAAGATTGGTTTCCATTGTTGGAGCTTTGGTGGAGGCGCAGGAAGTAAAAGAAAATTGGGATCCGACTTTATTTCCTTGTGGAGATATTTTGTGGCACATGCGGTGCTATTCCTGTGACGCAGAAAAGGCAAGGAACAGGGGAAGGATCTTAAAGAAATTTTTTCAGAAAAGTTTCGTTGTAGGTTTAACTTTCAGATGACAATTTTTTGTGTAAAATTCGATGTAGTGAAGTTCGATGGAATTGATAACTTTAGATTGTGGCAAACAAGGGTGAAAGATCTGTTGGCTCAATAGGGAATCTTGAAGGCTTTGCGGACAACAAAACCAGATGCCCTAGAGGATGGAGATTAGGAAGAATTGCAACAACGAGCTGCAACAACTATGCGTCTATGCCTAACAGATGAGGTTATGTATCACGTGATGAATCTGAAATGTCTAGGGGGTATGGAAGAAATTTGAAACATAGTTTATGGTCAAATCTCTGACGAATAAATTGATCTGAAGCAAAAGCTGTATGGGCTGAAGATGCAAGAATGTTCTGATCTGGCGCAGCATGTGAATGTCTTCAATCAAATAATCACAGACCTGTCACGGCTTAATTTGAATATTGAAGGAGAAGATCGGGCGATGATTTTGTTGTGTTTATTGTTTTCTTCTTATAAACACCTGGTGACTATTCTTATATATGAGAAAGAAACTATCAAAGTTGATGAGATCGCTGCAACATTGTTGTCTCACAGCCAGCGAAAGCAGAATGCAGGGGAAAACTTTCATGGCGACTATTTATATGTTAAGGGTAAGCAGGATCGTGGAAGGAAAAAAAAGGAGGGTTCTAGAAGGCGAAATTTCAGATCCAATTCCAAAGGAAAAAAAGACAATTCATTGTTACAATTGCAATGAGTCATGTCATATGAAAAGAGATTTTCCAAAGCTCAAGAAGCAGACTGGGGAGAAAGATGATGGATCATCGAAGTCTGTAAATGTGGTGCAGAGTAATAATTCAGATTGACAATTCAGATTATCAGATTACAGTGATGACGATATGTTTTCAGTTTCATCAACTCAGTTCACGGATGCATGAATTCTTGTATTAGGATGCTCTTCACATAACACCTAACATGAAGTGGTTTACTTCATACAGATCAATTGATTCTGGCTCAATTTATCTAAGTGATGATAAATGCTGCAGTATTGTTAGTGTTGGAGAAGTTAGAATTAAGGTGTATGATGACACAGTTAGAACATTATGTGATGTCAGACATATTCCAGATTTAAAGAAGAATTTGATTTCCTTGGGCACTTTACATAAAATTAGTTTCATTTCTAAGGCAGATGAGAATAGGGAAACCATAAGAATTGTTAAGGGTGCACTGACTGTAATGAAATGAAAGTTAACTGCAGGTAACATCTACAAACTGTTGGGGAGTACAGTTGTAGGTGGAGTTCATTCTGTGGAATTAGATGATAGTACAAAGCTATGACATATGCGTCTGGGTCATTTCAGTGAACGTAGGATGACAGAATTGCATAGAAAAAATCTATTGCATGGTGTTAAAAGTTGCAAGCTCGATCTTTGTAAGTTCTGTGTTCTTGGAAAACAGACTAGAATCAGTTTTATGACTGAAAAACATAAAACTAAAGAGATTCTTGATTATATGCATTCTGATGTATGGGGCCCTACCAAGGAATCGTCATTGGGAGGATCTCAGTATTTTGTTATTTTTATTGATAATTTCTTCAGGAAAGTTTGGGTGTTTTTTGAAACAGAAATTCGAAGTTTTCTTTAAATTCAAGCTGTGGAAAGCTGAGGTGGGGAACCAAACTGACGGAAAGATTAAGTATTTGAGATCCGATAATGACACGAAGTACAATATTCACAGGTTCAGAAGTTATGTGAGCATGAGATTCAGAGACATTTTTCAGTGTGCAAGACACCACAATAGAATAGTGTGACAGAAAGTATAAACAGGTCTTTAACTGAAAGTGCAAGATGTTTGAGACTGAATGCATGACTTCCTAAGAGTTTTTGGGCTGATGCAGTGAATATGACATGTTATCTCATCAATAGATCACCTCGGACATCGTTGGGTGGCAAGGTCGCAGAAGAGGTATGGACAGGTAATCCAGTTAATTTCGATCATTTATGAATTTTTGGTTGTTCTACTTATATGCATGTACTTGGAGATGAAAGATTAAAACTTGATGCAAAATCCAAGAAGTGCATCTTTCTAGGTTATAGAAAGGTGCGAAAGGATACAAGTTTTGGGATCCGATTGCAAGGAAGATGGTAATCAACAGAGATGCATTTTTTGATGAACAGTCCATGTTACAGCAGAATCAAGACAAGGTGCAAGGGAACAGTTTCAGTTCAGATGCAGTGCAGTTGGATCTAGAACAACATCCAAAAACAACTGAGAGAGTTGAATGTTCAAATCCAACACCTGATGATTCCATTACAGATGATCTGCATAATTATAATCTAGTCAGAGACAGACAAAGACGCACCAATATAAGGTCTCCTAGCAGATTGGGCTATGAAGACTTGGTCTCCTATGCACTTCTCATGAACAACGATGATCCAACTACTTTTCAAGGAGCTATCAGTGGCCAGGAGAAAGAGAAATTAATGGATGCAGTGATTGAGGAGATGAAGTCTTTGCAGAAAAATCACATATGTCAGCTCCTGAGGGAAAGAATGCTATTGGGTGCAAGTGAGTGTACAAAAAAAACCATCAATATCAGAAAAATAAAGGGAAAAGTTTAAGACTCGACTAATAGCAAAAGGATTTTCACAGCAGAAGAGGATAAATTATGATGAAATCTTTTCTCCTGTGGTCAAACATACTTCAATTAGAGGCAGTGTTTGCATTAGTAGCCATTTGGGATTTGCATTTGGAGCAGATGAATGTTAAAATTTTTTTATTGCATGGTGATTTGGAAGAGCAGATTTACATGTAGTAGCCAGAAGGGTTCACTTAACCTGGACAGGAACATCTGGTTTGCAGGTTAAAGAAATCGTTGTATGGGTTGAAACAGTCTACAAAACAATAGTACAAGCGGTTGGACTTCTAGATGATTCAGATTGGCTACAAGAGATGTGAGTATGATTGTTGTGCTTATGTGAAGAGTCTTGATAATCGTTCTATTATTTTTCTGTTACTGTATGTTGATGATATACTGATTGCTGCAAAGAATATGAATGATGTTCTTGGTTTGAAAGTTTTATTGAGCCATGAATTTGACATGAAAGACTTGGGTCCTACGAAGAAGATTCTTGGAATGGAGGTTCATCAAGACAGAGGCTCAAGACGATTATGTTTATCTCAAAGAGACTATTGAAAAAGTGTTGGACAAGTTTGAGATGAGCAAAACAAAGATTGTAAGCACTCATTTGACAAATCATTTTAAGCTTTCTTTAGAACAGTGTCCTAAGATATACAGAAATCGAAGACATGACAAAGGTTTCATATGCCAGTGCAGTTGACTGCTTGATGTATGCAATGATATGTACTCATCCTGATTTGACTCATATTGTTAGTCAAGTCTGCAAATACATGACTAAACCTGGAAGGTGACATAGGGAAGCGGTCAAGTGGATTTTCAGGTATCTGAAGGGTACTGTATGACATGGAATTATCTTTGGCAGTCAGCAAGATGATTCTTCAGTTGTGGGGTACGTTGATTCAGAGGTGATTTGGATGACAGAAGGTCTACAACTGGGTATGTGTTTACTCTTTACTCTTGGTACTCTTGGTGGAAGGCCTATATGTTGGAAATCAACAATTCAGTCTATTGTGACATTATCTACAACTGAAGTTGAGTACATGACAGTGTAGTTGAAGCTGCAAAAGAAGTCTTATGACTTACTGGGCTAGTAAATGAACTGGGCATTGAGCAAAGTGGAGTTTAGTTGCATTGTGACAGTCAGAGCGCTATTTATCTGGCTAAGAACTAGGTGTACCATGCGAGAACCAAATACATTGATGTCAGATATCATAAGATCAGAGAATTGATTGCTTCTGGTGAGATACTATTGCAGAAGGTTCATACTGATGAAAATGCAGCTGATATGTTGATCAAGCCAGTTATTATTAACAAGTTTTTGCATTGCTTGGACTAGTTGAATGTGTGCAATTGCTAGAGAAGCATGGTGGTCTAACCCACAGTGGTGCAGGTGTAACTCTCAGGTACCTTTTTTCTCCTAAGGGGCTGGATATTCGCCAAGGTGGAGATTTGTTATGGTATGACTCATATGTCATATAAGGACAGACGCTGAAACTAAGCGAAGCGGAGCGGAATAATCTGTCCAAATCGGGAAGTTACATGGGTTGGGGATGCGGGGGCAACGCTCCGCGGTACAGTACAAGAGTAATGTTGTAATGACATATTTTACTTAGGGTTTACTCCTTCGGTTATAAATAGGCATGTTAGTAACCCCATGAGGTATCCCTGATTTGTGTAATCTCTTTTCTGAATATTGAAAGGAACTCGTCAATCTGCTCCCGATGACATAGGCATCTTTGTCGAACCTCGTTAAATCTCTGTGTTCTTCTCGATTTGTGTCGATTTTGTTTTTCTTCACCCTAATTTTTCAACAGTTCTTCTAGTAAGGTACACAATCATATATGATATCTCTATCATATGACAAACTATGCTTCTTTCCGCAGTTTATCGCCGACCAACAAAGCATTAGTTACCTTCCTGAGTGATCATCAGACCTCATCTACTATTAAGGCTGCACTAGCAGAACCAGCTTGGAAAGCTACCGTAACAGAGGAGGTGAATGCCCTTCGGTGGAACAGTAATTGGAACATCATTGATCTTCCTTAGCGTAAGAAAGCAGTGGGATGTCGATAGAATTTTAGCATCAAATTTAACTCAAATGGATCCTTTGAACGCAATAAGGCATGGTTGGTCGCCAAAGGATACACATAGACCTACATAATTGACTATGAGAAGATGTTTGCTCTTGTTGCTAAATTAAATACCATTCGGATCCTATTATCCCTTGCGGTGAATCTGAATTGACTTATATTCCAGCTTGATGTCAAGAATATATTTATGAATGACGATCTTACAGAGGAGGTATACATGTCCCTTCCTCCAGGCTCTGACTCCACTGCCTTCTAGGGGCAAGTGTGTAGATTGCGAAAGTCCCTCTATGAATTGAAGGAATCACCTTGAGCCTGGTTCAACAAGTTCAAAAAGGTGGTGGTGGGTCATGAGTTTACTCAGGTTCAATCAGGTCACTCTCTTCTCCACTATATCCTAGGGGCAAGTGTGTAGTTTGCGAAAGTCCCTTATGAACTGAAGCAGTGACACGAACCTGGTTCAGGAAGTTCACAAAGGTGGTGGTGGGCTATGAGTTTACTCAGGTTCAATCGGATCACACTCAATTATTTCGGCCTTCATCTATTGGCCAGTTTGCTACCCTTATCGTCTATGTCAACGATATTGTAATCATAGGTAATGATCTACCAACATTGGAGTATCTAAAATGCACTTTTGCTACTTCCTTTAAAAGGAAGGACTTAGAGATTTCCTTGGTACTTCGTAGGCATGGAAGTTATTCAGTCAACTCGGGGCATTCGCCTATCTAAGCACAAATATGTGATCGACCTTTTCACAGAAAACCACCTCTCCTGTGCAAATTAGTACTATTCTGATGGATTCAAATGAAAAACTTCCCGATGATTCCAATGCTGTTCCTGTAAACAAAACTCACCACTAGCTTCTTGTGGGGAAACTCATCTATCTTGCCCATACATGCCTCGACATATGGCAATCAATTCATGCATGATCTCTATGAGCATCATCTTCAAGTTGTCCACCGGATTCTCGACTTTTTAATGGGGACACCGGGCTTAAGTTTGTTTTTTTTTTGTACCACACATCTCGTTCTATTGCAGTTTACACAAATGCTAATTAGGTTGGGTCCGTCCACGATCGACAATCTACCTCAGGGTTGTGCTCATTTGTGTGGAAAATCTTGTCACGTGGAAAAACAAAAAGTAGTCAGGGAGTGCCCGAAGTAGTGTTGAAGATGAATTTCAGTCTATGTCCTTGGGATCCCGTGAAGCTCTCTGGTTACGCAACATGCTCCGCGAACTACGTATGTCAGTCTTCGTCCATCTATAGTTGTTATGTGATAATAAGACCGTCATTTGCATTGCGTACAACCCGGTCCAACATGATCACACCAAGCGTGTGAATATTGACTGACACTTCATTAAGAAAAAGCTCGAGTCCGAAGAAATTTGTGTTTCGTTTGTGTCATCTAGCCCAGGTAATAGATATCCTCACAAAGAATCTTCCTCGATCACTATTTGATGATTTCAAATCCAAGTTGAACATGATTGACATCTATGTTTCAACTTGAGGGAGATGAATTTCAGTCTATAATCCTTTGGAATCCGTGAAGCTCTCTGGTTATGCAGCATGCTTAGCAAACTACGTATGTCGGTCTTCGTCCCTCTACAGTTGTTCTGTGATAATAAGACCGTCATTAACATTGCTCACAACCTGATCCAACATGATCACTCCAAGCGTGTTGAGATTGACTGACACTACATTAAGAAAAAACTGGAGTTCGAAGAAATTTATGTTCCGTTTGTGTCATATAGGGACCAGCTAATAGATATTCTCACAAAGAATCTTCCTCGACTAATATTTGATCATTTCAAATCCAAGTTGAACATGATTGACATCTATGCTTCTACTTGAGGGATGTTGAACCTGATTGACATCTATGCTTCTACTTGAGCGAGAATATTAGAATATTAATGACTATTACTAGATGTTATTCATTCATGTTATTATTCTAAGTTTTTAGCTTTGATTTCTTTATTATTGTTTTCCTTTTTATATTATATCATATTTTTATTTCTTTTCTTTCTGGTGGATCTTATAATGGGTTTATATACCCTTTTTTTTTTGTATCAACAAGAATAATTCTGGTTCTATTCTAACACTATTTCTGATCAATAATTTCCTACACTTCCATATAAGTTGATTCTTATCCACTAAAGTTCTTTGCTATTTGTTCTTTACCTTTCCTATAGCACCATAGATAAAGCTCACTTTAGAACACTCAACTTCTCAACACTTGAATGGGAGGCTTTGTTGTTTTAAAAGCATATATCACAGTCAACCAAGAAATATTATCTTTTAAGGTAACATCTTCATTTTTTTTTCCTTTATTTTTTAACATATGCACTATCATTCTATTTTGTGAGAGTAAACGTTGCCTCTAACTGGTTTGTCGCTCAATGAATGCCTTGGAAAATTAAATAAGCAATAACAAACCTTGTGATGGCTAGTCTAACGAGATCTGTATTAGCAATCTGCCTCATTAAAATCAATACCAATTATGATTTTAGATGGAAAATGTTAGCTTTTCTGGGTTTAATCCAAGCATTTTTTATCTTTTAACGAGTCTTCAAGTGTTTCTAACATCAAATTGAGACTGTGGGCTGCACAGAAGTCCAATATTGATGTTCTAGAGCATTAAAGCATAAGATGCCAATCCTATAAAGCTGATAATGATATTTATAATCCATATATTTTTGGCATAATGGGATTTTGTGTGCCCTAAAAAGTAAGTTATTAGCATTAGATATTGTATTTTGTTTTCTCTACTGTCCTGTTCAGCATAGGCAGGTTTTACCTTTTCCCGATCTTCTCATTTATCAAACAATTTGTGCTTGCTCGTCTCATATTATGATAAGCAGTGCTTTTATCATAATGTCCTTAATTCCTGTATAGGAATTCTTCAGATGCCTGGCAGTATGCCATACTGTGCTTCCAGAAGGTGATGAATCATCTGATAAGATCACATACCAGGCTGCCTCACCAGATGAAGCTGCTCTTGTAACTGCAGCAAAGAACTTTGGATTTTTCTTTTATCGGTAAAGTTTATTTTTCATTGTCCTGTTGGCCTTCTTTCATCAGATTTCTTCTTAATTGTTTGTGCTTTCTTTATTTTCGCATGCTTTTTGTTTGGTGAATGCAAACTTTGACTTGAATAGTAGTTTGCAAAGAATGTCAATGATAGAAGACGGAATTTAGATGAATTTGTGAAAACAGAAAGTGCAACTAGCGTGTGTTGCCGTCTTTATTTATGTTTTCTTTTTGCCTTTCTGCCTAGTGTCTGCTTACCCCCTTGTCCGATGCAAAAATTTCTGCTGCTCATTGCCCGATTACCTAAATTATTTATCATGAAATAAACACTAGAAAACCATGCGCTTGCAACTTTTTTTTTCTGAAAATTGACTTCTCATTCTCATGCACCGGTAAAATTAGTTTTTGTTGTTCTTTAGTGGCCTTTTTTATCTGCATATATACCTGCCATGTTAAGTCTTTAGGATTCGTAGAGAAATGGCATCCCGTAACTGATGTCCATCAGGCTTCATTGTCAAATAAATGCTTTGGAAGATGCATTGCAGCAATGTCAGGAAATTTTATTTGTGTACGCAGAACTTGGATGGAACACAACAGCGATGCGCTGCCATAGCTACTGATTTTACCCGATTTCGCTTGTTAGAAATGTTTCCTAACCCAGCAAGTGTGATAGGGAGAAAAAGAGAGAACATTGGGCCAAAGGAAGCCATTTCTTTCACCTACTGAGCACAGGTTTGTTCAGTTTGGTGGGATTGGTTTACAACTTTCTATGGCAGCAAACTCTATTTAATCTTATCTAGGTTAAAATTTTCTAGGGATTAGGAAGTTCGACATAAATTCACATCCTTCCCAAGTATATAGTAAAGAAAACCCACAAATAAAGGAAAAAGTGCCTGTTCTACAGTTCCATGAAAAAGCCCATTTAATTTATTTGGGTTTCTCCACGACTCAATATCATCATTATTCTTACATCTAATGAGAATATTATGATTTGCATTTTGGAGATGTTGGGTGTCGGTCAACTTTTTTTCGATTGATTAATTTTGAAAATATGGTGTATGAAAATAATTTTTGAGATTTAATTTAAGAATAAAAGATATATATAGTTTGAGTTTTAAAAGTAGTATGTTTTAATTTTTTGAAAAATGAGACCAAATGGATCTCATTAGTCTGATAGTTTGCATAATCGTGTCTGATACCGCAAATACTACATCTTCCCGAGAGATAAGTGTAGACCTCAGCGATAGACCCAATCCTGCAAATTAAGAGATTTGTGACATCCGTTTGGTCTGCGAACCTTTTATATATGACCGACAAATTCCCCTATTTAATACAAAGATTAAATAGGGTTTATTTTATCTGAGTTCCAAGTTCCCTATAGAGGCAAGCCCCTATAGTTAATTACATCCCAAATGACGGGAGTCATTTGAGAAAACTCTCGATAATGATCAATGGTTCTAGTCTTCAAGAATTCAAGGTTCAGGTTTTCAAGGTAGGACGTAGAAGAGCAAATGGGAGTGGCTCAAACATGAACAGTTATTTCAGGAGTCCAAAGGAAAGAAAAGGTAGGGGATGCCACAGATCCTAAGGAGAACCCTCAGTGACTTCCCAAACTATCCTACTGTATGGTTATGTTTTGGAAAAGATGTTATTCAATAGTTCAATCCTGCCAATTTTATTACTTAGGACTTACATTTGCATAATACCCGATTATACAAATAGCCTACAGAGAAATGAGGGTTGACATCGTACCGTACGATAACCTCGGAACCTAAATCGAGTTAGGACTCATGCTGCACAACTTGGTTGTGCAGGGGCCTAAAAGAGGGTGAGGATTTACGTCGCTCTAGGCGAGCTACCTCGAAGTCCTATGGGTTGTTATTATGCTAAGAAGGGATAATGCTGAAGAAGATCCTCTTGTTGCTCGGTCTGAAT